>NW_016909714.1:53889-205605 GCF_001483705.2 Eufriesea mexicana
GGGACGGTTCTCATTGTCTGCCGCGGAGCAGCGCACCTGCCCAGCGACGGATACCTTGGCCGAGGGTCACGGCAAAATGCAAGCGACGGAGCAGGGGCTCGCAAACTGTCAATTGACAGCCACCCCGGGGAAGCCTGACATTGTACCTAGTAGGGAAGGTACGTTTATAGCTAGTGGTGTGGACGCGCCTCCAGTGGAGCTTGCACCAGGTGCTACGAGGCGCGTGACTCGTAGCACCGCATTGCGTGCGGCGGTGCCGGCGGACATCCAGGGGGAGTGCTCCTCCTTCGCTGGTGCTGTCAGCGCCACGGGCGGCGGCGAAGAGCCCGCGGAGGGCGGTAGTGGGGGAATGTGTCCCATTCGAAGGTTTGGAGAATATTGAACTCGCCACGAAACTCACGAGCATAAGCCGGGCGAAGGCGACACTCCTCACACGGGAGGAGGTCGCAAGTGTCAAACGTCCGCTCTCTGTAATGGAATTGTCTGCCGTTATATCCGAAAATTGCGCGATGATAGAAGCGATGGCACACAAGAGTAAAAACCTGCACGTCCCATACGTTCGCGCCGTCCGTATATGCGCCAGGGTGGTGGACTCGGACGGCTGGGAGATGAGTCTCCAAGTAACAGCCGGCCGTGCCCAGGAGACGATGGCGTAGAAGGTCCGCGTGCTGATGGCGTAGATCGCCGGTCTGCGGGAGAAGGATGTCTCCCAGCAGGCGGTGATAGCCGACTTGCGGGAGAACGGTGCCTCCCAGCAGGCGGTGATCGCCTCCTTCGGCGCGGAGCTGGCTCTGGCGCGGAGGCGTGTAATCGTCGACGCCGCGCCGGCTCGAAATGTGCGTGGGTCCGCGGGCGCCAGAGCAGCGGCACCGGCGCCCGAGCTCGGTATGGATGCTGCCCTCGCGGCACTCAATCCCCGAATCGACGCAAAGTTCGAGGTGCTCTTGCGTACGCTCCCCGTGGCGGCCGGGCGGGATGCGCCTGCCCTAGCGCCGGAGCAAGCGAGCTCCACCGCCGGCCTACGCGCGCGGCCTGCACTGGTAGCCGAGGCGGATACTGTCGCGGGTGCTTCCCGTGGCGGGCCCGCTGACGCCTCGGCGAAGGTGCCGGTTGCGGCCCCGGTCGTACCCGGGAAGGACGCAGATTCCAGCTGGTCTCTCGCCATTGGAAGGCGCGAGAAGAGAAAGCAGAGGCAGGCGGCCGCTGCCCCGCAACTGCCCGCGAGCGTGCCCACGAGTGCGCCGTAGAGACCCGGCAGTAAGACGGGGCGCCGCGCCACGGGGACGAGCACCGCTCGCGCGATTCCCGCGACGGCCGCGAAGGCAGGAGTGATGCCCGGTCACGACCCGAAGAAGAGGGGCGACAACCAGGGCCCCATGCTTAAGCGGCCGCCGTCGCCGTTTGGGTACCCGTGTGCTCGAGTCTCTCTTGCGCGAAGGCCATCTCCGCTGCAAGAGAAAAGATAAATCTCGCCGACATTGTGCACGAGGCCTTGCGCCCCCGTCGGGCCGCTTCCGGCAGTCTCCTGCTGGTGATCGGTGGACCCGAGGGTGCACAGCGTGCCACCGCTCTCGCCGGGAGAATGAGCGAAGCCTTGGCGGGGTCCGGCGTGCGAGTTGCGGTTCCCACCAGAAAAGCGGAGCTGAGGGTGACAGGGCTCGACGACTCTGTCACACCCCGCGATGTGGCCGCTGCCCTCGCCAGGGTCGGTGTTTGCCCCAAGGCGGAAGTATGAACTGGAGTGATCCGGTAATCCGCTTCGGGGCTGGGCTCTGTATGGCCTTAGTGTCCCTCGCGGCATCGAGAAAGGCCGTCGATTGCCGGAACCGCGTCGGCTGGACTTCGGCCTGCGTCGTAGCCTTGGAGGCACGGGCCCTCTAGTGCTTCCGTTGCACTGCGTTCGGTCACGCGAGGATCGGATGCTCTAGCGCGGTGGACCGCAGCGACACCTGCTTCAGGTGTGGCGCGGCGGGCCACCGTGCCGGTGGGCGTTGTGCGCCGGCACACTAGTGCCCGGTTTGCGCGGGGCACTGCCGCTCCTCCAGCCACAGTCTGGGCAGCAAGGCGTGCTTCTCCTGCAGACGCTCGTTGAGCTGGGTGTCCGGCTGGCTGTTACCGCGGACCCGTACCGTATCCTCGATAAAGACGTGTAGTTGGGTGATCGGGACGGCCCGATGGCGATCATCGCCAGGGGACTACTGCGGACACCGGCACCAACACTGCTTCACAGTGGTCAGGGTATCGTGGCGGTCTCCCGGAACGACGTAGTCGTGGTGGCGCGCTACGTCATCCCCAAACGAGGCTTCTCGTTGTGCGAGAGGTACCTGGACGAGCTCGGAGGTTTCCATCGTGTAGTCATGCCTCGTCCGGTTCTGGTTCTGGGGAACTTTGACGCCCACGCCGTGGCGTCTGGTTCCCCCCGAACAGACGCTCGGGGCGAGGCACTTCAAGATTGGGCCGCGGGGTTGGATCTCCGGTTGCTCAACCGGGGTTCCGTAAGCAGCTGAGCGGCGGGACACCGGCTGGAGTGCGGCTGTGGAGGTGGGAACGCTTAGCAACCACCACTACATCACCATGGTGCCTGCCGTCACTCCTCGCACCGGTCCGGAGCCACGAAGCGGGAAGCACGCCACCGCACTTCGATGGGCGCTTGGGCCCCTCGGCCGCGACCTCTTCGCCGCGGTCGTCCAGGTCGTCGCCTGGGCGGACGGGGCCGTCGGGTGCGAAAACGACGAAGCGGGGTTAAGGGCGGAGCGGCTAAGGGCGGCGATGACGCGCGCGTGCGACGTCGCCATGCCGCGGGTGAGGGAGCCACCATCGCGAGGTGCAGTGCACTGCTGTTCGACCGAAATGGCGCAACCCTGGGAGCTCTTCGTGCTCGCCGGCGCCAGTACACGTGGCGTGGCGTCGAAGACGCGCGGTGTCCGCTGAGGTTATCTCGCGACTCTATCGCGAGTACCTGTTCGTGGTGGGCGATCTCCGGAAGGAGATTCACAGAGCCAAATCACGGCAATGGGACGAAATCCTTGCGACGCTCGAAGGCGATCCGTGGGAACGCCACTATAAATTAGTAATGAGGAAGTTAAGGGCATGGGACCGAGCTTCTGCGACCGGTGATCGACACCCTCTTCCCGGTGGCGGCGGAGGAGGGGTTCAACACGTTGCAGTGCGATCGTAACTTGTCGGATGTTCCAACGACCTGGGAGCCTCGCGCGAGGAGTTGCAGCGCGCGGTCGTTAGGATGGGGTGAGGAGCGCAGCCCCCGTACCGGTTGGCATCCTTCACCGAGCCTCTGCACTGGCTCTGGAGGCGTGGGGTGACCGTGTGCGACGGCTGTTCGACAGCTGCCTCACGACCGGTCTCTTCCCGGCATGGAAGAGGGCGAGGGTTGTGCTGATGCCGAAACCTTGGAAGCCGCCGTACCCTCCGAAGGCATACAGGCCGATATGCCTCCTCGACGAGGCGGGCAAGCTCTTCAAGCACGTTCTAGCTGCCCGCCCCCGAGAGCATTTAACGGAAGTGGGTCCGATATCAGCGTGCGCCATTTTGGATTCCGGTATGGTCGGTCGACGATAGATGCAATTGAGCGCGTTCGTACCCTGTCGGAGGCTGCCGTTGACCGGGGCGGGGTGGTGCTGGCGGTCGGCGTGGTTATCGCCAACGCCTTCAACACTGTGCCCTGGCCCGCCGTCCGGTGTGCCCCGTTGTACCACAGGGTTCCCCAATATATAATGACGGTGATCGGCGAATATTTGGCGGAGCGCTCGATCAAGTATTCCGGACGATGTTCCACAGGAATCGGTATTCGGGACGATCATCTGGGACCTGGCGTACGACGCCGTGATGCGCACTCCCGTCCACCGCGGCCTGAGCCTGACGTGTTACGCGGTCGAGACGCTGGTGATGGCCGCCGGGTCGAGTTTGGAGGAGACCACGCTGCGCGCGGAAGACGGCGTGGCCATCGTCGCGAATAGCATCCAGCTGCTGGGGCTGAGTATCTCCCACGAGAAGACCGAGGCAACGTGGTTTTGCCATCGGCACCACGCGAAGCCGCCCAAGTCCCGGATGCGCGTGGGGAAAGTCGTGATAGTGGTACGGGACCGTATGAAATATCTTGGACTCGTCCTCTATAGCCACTGGAAGTTCGACGAGCATTTTCATGCGCTGGGACCACGCCTGGAAGGTATGGCGCGGGCGCTGTGTCGCCTGCTACCCAACGTGGGTTGTCCAGACGGGAGTGTGCGGCGCCTCTACACGGGGTTCGTTCACTTGATGGCACTTTACGGGGCTCCGATCTGGGTGAACGACCCGGTCGCTAATCCGCGCAGTCTGGCGATTCTCCGGCGAGTCGCTCACAGGATGGTGACCATGGTCGTGCGCGGTGACCGCACGATATCCCACCAGGCGGCGATGGTCCTGACGGGTGTTCAGCCGTTCGAACTGCAAGCAGTGTCGGAGGCCCGTATCTACGGCCTCCTTGACGCTTGCGGTTGCGGTGCTCCAGAAGAAGGTGCCGTTTCGTTGAGGCGAAGGCTCCGACAGTCCGTGATGACCGCCTGACGAGCTCGGCTGTGGAATCCGAGCTGCCGGCAGCACCTGGCAACCGAGGCTGTGCTGCCCGTACTGGATGCATGGGGGCGCAGCGGCAGCCGCCACACTTTACGCCTGACACAGGTGCTAACCGGGCACGGGTGCTTCGGGGAGTACCTGCGTCGTATCGGGCGGGAACGCGTGACCCGGTGTCATCACTGCGGGGAAGGGCGAGACACGGCGCAGCACATGCTGGAGGAATGCCCGGCGTGGGCTCGCGAGCATCGGGTACTTTGTTGCGTGCTGGGTAGGGACCTTTCGCTCTCCGTCGCCGTGGCGCGTATGACGGAGGGCTTAGGTGCGTGGCGTGCAGTGGCCTCCTTCTGCAATGCGGTTATGTTACAGAAGGAGGTCGCGGAGAGAGCCCGCGAGCGTATCGCGAGCTCCTCGCGCGTAGGGCGGCGGAGGATGCAAGCACGGCGCCGGTGGGCTGCGCGCGCACTGCCGGATGTGTTAAGGTTTTAGACCTCCGCCTTCTCGAGAGACCATGTACCTACGGCCGGGGAGACCGTCTCTCTCTCCCATTGTAACCTAGGTCAGTGTGGCCACGTGCTGGCGTGTGGGGGCCCGTCTGTTCGAGAGACCGTGGTTCGGGCGAGCGGCGTTGCGTGGTGGTTGCGCAGCGTCCGCAGGGTATGCGTGCACTGCGGTGAGGTTGTATGCGTGTTGTGTGTGCCTGTAATCGTCCCGCCTCGCGCGCATGGACATGATCGTTTTGGGTGCGTCTACCCGTCGCGCCGTAGGGAATTGCGGTTGCGTCGCGGGGGCGCCCTGGCAATTGTGTCGCCGCGAATTCCAGGGCGCACCGAAATGCGAAGGACTGGCCATCGTGGGGTCTTAGTGTGTAAAAATCAAACATAACCCCGTCCCCTCCCCTATGGTGGTCGGGTACATTTAGAAGGTTTCCGCCACGTGAGAAAAGGGTAGGTTAGAACATGTTAGGTTAGAATGTCTTTGACTTTTGTGCTGTACACTGCAGTGTGGTGGATTATTTCGCGCTGCTGTGTTCTGGCATATTCTGTGTGGCTCTAGGGAGGCTAGCAATAGTAGTCTCGGGAAGTAAGTTTGAGTTATGTTACGCTTGGTTAGGTTAGGTAAGTCTGGGTTTGGTTATGGTATCTTCGTCTTATGCGGGTTACACTGTTGTTCGGTGGATTTCTGCGTTTTACTGCGTACTAGTATATGCTGCTTGGCTCTGGGGTGGCCAGCAATAGCGGTCCCGGCACGTTAGGTTGAGGGAGACTACGCACGGTCACGTTGCGCTTGGCTTGGTTAACATAGGGTAGCTCTGACTTTTGTGCTGTACACAACCGTTCGGTGGACTTCTGGGCTCCACATTGCTCTAACATGCTCTAGTTTCCCTTGGGGAGGCCAGAAGCGCCAATCTCGACACTTTATATTGAGTTATGCTACGCTCGGTTAGGTTAGGGTAGGAAATGTTGGGTCAGGATATCTTACACTTTTGTGCTATACACTGCAATGCGGAGGATTACGGTGATCTACTGTACTTTGGTATATTCAGCTTGGCTGTGGGATTGCGAGCGGCACTGTACTCGGCACGTTTGTCAGAGTTATGCTGCCCTTCGCTATGTTACCCTTGGTTAGGTTAGGACAGGGTAGCTTTGACTTCTGCGCTATATACTTCAATTCGGTGGATATCTGAGCTCTACATAGCTCTACTGTACTCTGCTCTGCTCTCGGGAGGGCAGCAGCAGCTGCCGCAGAACGTTTGGTTGAGTTAGATTACGTTCGGCTAGGTTAGATTGCACCGAGTTAGGTTAGTATAGCTTTGACATTTGTGCTACACACTGCTATTCTATGGACTTCTGCGCTTTACTGTTCTCTAATATGCTCTGATTGACGCTGGAGATGGCGCCAATAGTGGTTTCAGCTCGTTAGGTTGAAATATTCCACGTTCGGTTATGTTTTGTTACTTTGTGTTAGGTTGTGATTGCTTTGGCATTTGTGGTATAGACTGTTGTTCGCCGGACTTATGCGCTCTCCTGTGCTCTAGTATGTTTTGCTTGAATCTGAGGTGGTCACCATTAGAGGTCGCGTCACGTTTGATTGAGATAGGTCACGTTTGGTTAGGTTAGGCTAGGATACATTTGGTAAGGATAGCTTTGACTATTGTGCTATACACTGCTTTCGGGCAGATATCTGCGCCCTGAATTGCGCCGCTAAACCCTGATTGGCTCCCGTAAGGCCAGCAATGGCTTGCGCTGCGCGTCTGTTTCGGTTACATTACGCCTGCCTATGATACGATTGTTTAGGTAAGAATGGGGTAGCTTCGCCTTCTGCGCTGAACATTGCTATTCGGTGGATCTCTGCGCTCTACCGTGATCTAATGTTCCCTTCTTTGCATTGTGGATATCAGAAATAGCGGCCGCGGCGCGTTGTGTTTGGTTAGGCTGCGTTTGGTTTGGTTAGGTTTGTTTGAGATAGGTCGGGATATATTTGACTCTCGTACAGTACACTGCCATTCTATGGACCTCTGCTTTCAGCTCACCTCTGCGTTCTGCTCACCTCTAATATGCCCTCCATTGCATTGTGGGTGCCAGCAACATTGGGATAGGCGCATTAGATTGGGATCGGCTACGTTTGGCTTTGTTAGGATATGCCACGTTAGGATATGATGTCTTCTACTTTTCCAACTTACACTCCAATGCGACGGATTACTGCGGTCTTCTGTGCTCTAGTATATTCTGCTAGGCTCTGGGGAGGTCAGGAGTAGAGGTATAAGAACGTTATTCTGAGTTAGGTTACGTACGCTTATGTTCCGCCTTGTTAAGTTAGGATAGGATAACTATGACATTTGTGCTGTACACTGCTGTTCGGTGGATGTCTGCGCTTCAGTGTGCTCTACTCCAATCTGCTTGGCACCGGGGTGGCCAACAATAGTGGTCGCGTCACGTTAAGTTGAGTTTTGCTATGTCAGGTTTTGTTGTGTTTGGTTGGGTTTGGTTTGGATATCCTCGACATTTCTGCCGCACACCGCGATTCTATGGATTTCTGAGCTCTACTCCCGATTGCCTCCAGCCCTCCATTCTCCTCCTATACGTTCTGTTTGGCGATCTGCGGCCAGCAACTTTTGTCTAGGCATTCTGGGTTGCGTTATGTTTCGTTTGTATATGTTCCGTTTGATTTGGTATATTTTTGACTTTTGTGCTATACACCGCTTTTCGTAGGGTTACTGCGATCTTCGTTTCTCGACTACACTCTACTCGACCCTTGGGACGCCAGCAATGGAGGTCGGGACACGAGGGTTTGAGTTAGCTTACGTTTGGTTAGCTCTGGTTAGGTTAGGTTACATCAGGATGGCTTTGACTTTTATGCTATATACTGCTATTCGGTGCACTCCTGCGCCCTACTGTGCTATAATGTGTTCTGCTTGACTCTGGGGAGGCCAGCAATTGAGGTCTCGCCTCGTTAGGTTTAGTTCTTCTAAATTCGGCTGGGCTAGGCTATGCCTGGTTGGACAGGATGGCTCTGACTTTCGTGCTGCACACTGCCGTTCGTCGGGTTTCTGCGCTCTACTGCGAACTAAATTTTCTGCTTGACGATGACGAGGCCAGAAATAGTGGCCGCGTCGCGTAAGGCTTGGTTATGTCGCGTATGGTTATGTTCCGTTTGGTTATGTTAGGGGAGGATAGCATTGTATTTTGTGTTATACACTGCTTTTCGGTGGATTTCTGCACTCCAGATTGCTCTGCAGCAACACGCTGGACTCTCGGGAGGCCTGCAATGATGGTCGGTGCACGTTATGTTGAGATAGGTTACGTTTGGATACGTTAGGTCAGGTTAAGTTTGGTTAGGGTGGCTTTGACTTCTGTGCCTTGCACATCAGTGCACCCGATTCATGCGCCCTCCTCTGCTCTAGTATGTCCTGTTTGGCACTGTGGAGGCGAGCAATAGTGGTCTCGGCACGATATGCTGAGCAAGGTTATGTTTGACTTGACTAGGTTAGGTTTGGTTAGTGTAGCTTCGACATCTGTGCTATACGCCGCTATTCGGTCGGTATCTGCGCTCCGCGTTGCTCTACAGCCTCTGCTTGCCTTTGTGGAGGCCAGCAATAGCGGTCCAGGCACGTGTCGTTGAGTTAGGTTGCTTTTCGTTAGGCTAGGCTAGGCTAAGTTTGGTTAGCGTGACTTTGACATTTGTGCTATACACTGCCAGAGTTAGGATTTCTGCACTCTACTGTGTTGTAGTATATTCTGGTGGGCTATGGGGATGTCAGCAATAGTGCTGCCGGCGCATTCGGCAGAGATATGTTGCGTACGGTTATGTTACGCTTGGTTAGGTTAGGAGAAGGCAGCTTTGATTTTTGTGCTATAAACTGATATTCTGTAGAATCCTTCGCAATACTGTACTCTGCTGCACTCTGCTCGACTCTGGGGAGACCAGCAATAGTGGATGTTATTCGTTTGGTTTGGCTGGGTTACGTTTGGTTATGTTAGGTTAAGTTATATTTGGTAAGAATGGCTGTGTGCTCTAGTATGTTCTGCTTTGCTCTGGGGAGGCCAGCAATAGAGGACTCAGTACGTTGAGTTTAGTTTGTCTGCGATTAGTTGGGTTTGGCTAGGTCACGCTAGGTTAGGATATATTTGTCTTTTTGCTATAGGCTGCTATCTTGTAGCTCTCCGGGCTCTACCGTGCCATAGTGTATTCTCCTTGGCTCAGGGGATTCCAGCAATAGTGCTCTTGGCACGTTATATTAAGTTACGATACGCTTCATTATACCACGCCTAAAGAGTAGGGGACATGATGGCCTTGACTTTCGTGCTATACACTGCTTTTTTGTGGAATTCGACGATCTACATTGCCCTAATATAATCTGCTCGTCTCTGGGTATGACAGTAATGGTGGTCTCTGCGCGTTAGATTGGGTTATGCTATGTTTCGACATGTTACGTTTGGTTAGGATAGGATGGGATAGCTTTGACTTTTGTGCTATACTCTACCATCCGGCGGATTCCTGCACTCTATCGTGCTCTAATATGTTCCGATTGGCTCTGGGAATGTCAGCAATAGTGGTTTCGGCGCATTACGTTGAGCTATGCTACGTTCGGTTTGGTTAGGTTAGGCCAGGTTTGGTTAGAATATCTTTAACTGTTGTGGTTTACACTGAAGTGCGGCGGATTTCTGCTCTCTACTGTGCACCAGTGTACGCTGATTGGCTGTGTAGGGGTCAGCAATACTGATCTAGGCACGTTAGGTTCAGTTATGTTACAGCAGGTTATGTTATGTTTGGTTAGGTTAGGCTAGTATAGCTTTGACTTTTGTGCTATAAGCTGCTGTTCGGTGGGCTTCTGCTCACTAGTGTGATCTGACATGCTCTGCTTTGCTATGGCATGACCAGAAATAATGGCCGCGGCTGTTTAGGTTGTGCTATGTTTCTCTTGGTTAGATTAGGTTTTGTTTGCGTAAGGATAGGGTACCTGTGTCTTCTGTTCTGTACACTGTAATTCGGTGTGCTTCTGCGCTCTATTCTGCTTTAGCATGTTCTGCTTGGCTCTGGGGAAGCCAGTAATGGTGGTCTCGGCACATTAGCTTTAGATATGATACGTTTCGTTATGTAATGTTAGTTTTGGTTAGGATTGGATTGTCCCGACTTTTCTGCTGTACACAGCGGTTCTATGGATTTCTGAGCTGCACTCTCCTCTGTAATACTCTGCCTCACTCTGGTTAGACCAGCAATACTGGCCGCGGCACGTTAGGTTGCGTTAGATTTATTTCGGCTACGTTAGATTATGTTGGATTAGGTCAGGGTGGCTTTGACTTATGCGCTCAACAATGATATCCTATGGGCCTGTGTCCTCTACTGTGCTCTAGTACATCCCGGTTGCCTCTGGGTTCGCCAGCAGTAGTGGTCGCGGCCCGTCAGGTTGAGTTACGTTACGCTTGATTTGGTTACGTTAGGCTAGGTTGCTCACTGTATCTTCGACTTTCGTGCTGTACATTGCATTTCAGTGGATTTCTGTGCTCTGCTGTGCTGCAGTATATCACGCTTGGCTCTGGGTTGGCAGCAATAGTGGCCGCTGCGTGATGTACTGTGATTGGTTACGTTTCTCTATGGTAGGTTACGGTAGGTTAGGTATGGATGCCTATGTCATCAGTGCTGTAGACTCCGATTCGGTAGACTTCTGCTCGCTACAGTGTGTTACTATTCTCTGCTTGGCTCTGGGGAGGCCAGCAATAGTGTTCTCCGCAAGTTAGGTTGAGTTAAGTTCTGTTTTGCCTGGGTCAGTTAAGTTGGGTTAGGCAGTCATAGCTTGGCTTTTCTGTTGTACACTGCAATTCCGTGCATTTCTGCGCTCCAATTTGCCCTGATATAATCAGCTTAGCGCCTTGGATGCCAGGAATGTTGGTCGCGGCATGTTAGGTTGGGTTGCGTTACGTCTGGTTAAGATGCGTTAAGCAATGTTTGGTTAGGGTAGTTCTGATTCTTGTGCCATGCACTGCTATTCGGACGACAACCATGCACTTCTGTGATCGGCACTATTCTGTTTGGTATTGGAGAGGCCATCGGACACGTTCGTGGCAAGATAGACTGACACGTGCTACGTTTGATTAGGTGAGGTTAGGACAAGTTGCGTTAGGATATATTTGACGATTGTACCTTACGCTCCAAATTCTGCTCATTTCTGCGCTCCGCGGTTCTCTACTCAATCCTGGTTGTCTCACGGGACGACAGGAATAGTGTTCGCAGCACGTTAGTTTGCATTATGTTACGTTTGGCTGTGTCAGGCTCGGTGGGGTTAGATCGGCATAGCTTAGATTTTTGTGCATTGCACTGCTATTTCGTGGCTCTCTGCGTTCTACTGTGCAGTACTATATTCTGGTTGGCACTGTGGATGCCAAGAGTAGTGATCGCGGCGGGTTAGGTCCAGCTATGCTACGTTTGGTTAGGATAAGTTGGTTAAGGTTAGATTAGGATAGCCTTGACATTTGTGCCATAAACTGCTATTCGGTGCGTGTCTCTGCGCTCTGCTGTAATCTGGTATGTTCTGCTCGGCGATGTGGAGGCCAGAAATCGTGGCCGCGACTCGTTAGGCTGAGTTGGGCTGCGTATGGTCAGGAAACGATAGCATGGTCTATGTTTGGATAGCTTTGACCTTTCCGCTATACACAGCCATTCTGAAGACTTCTGCGCTGCACTCTCCTCTAATATGTTCTGCTTCGCGATAGAGAGGCCAGCAGTAGTGTTCTCGGCACGTTAGGTAGAGTCATATTAAGTTTGGCTATGTTACGCTTGGTTTGGATACAATATGGCAGCTCCGACTATTGCGCTATGAACTGCGATTCAATTGATATCTGTGCTCTACACTCTTCTAATATATTCTGCTTGGCTCTGCGGAGGTCAACAATAGTCACTTAGGCACGTTAGGTTGTGTCATGTACGTTTGGTTGTGTTTCGATTTGTCAGGATAGGTCAGGGTATCTTTGACTTTTGTACTTTACACTGCAATGCGGTGGATTTCTGCGTTCTACTGTGCTCTAATTAATTCCGGTTATTTCTGTGGAAGTCAGCAATAGTGATCTAGGCACGTTAGGTTGGGTGAGGCTGCGTTTGGTAGGGATACGTTTCGTTAGGTTAGGAAAGGGTAACTTAGACTCTTGTGCCATACACTGATAGTCGGTGGATTTCTGCGTGCTACATTGCTCTACTATACCCTGTTCGACTCTGAGGTGGTCAGAAATAGTGTTCGAGCCACGATTTGATGTGTTATGTTGCGTTTGGTTAGGCTACGTTTCGTTAGTGTAGGATAGGATGGCTTTAACTATTATGCTATACCCCGATACTCGGTGCAATCCTGCGCACTGCTGTGCTCCAATATGCTCTGGTTAGCTCTAGGGAGGCCAGCAATATTTGTCGCGGCACGTTACGTTGTGTATGGCTACGTCAGGTTCGCTTATGTTAAATTGGGTTTGGTTTAGGTATCTTTGACTTTTCCTTTGTACATCGCGATTCTATGTATTTCTGCGCTCTACTCGCGTCTAATATTCACTACTTGGCGCCGGGGAGGCCAGCAATAGCGGTGGCGGCAATCTAGGTTGTGTCCGGTTACACTTGGTAATGCTACGATTGGTTAGTTTAGGATAGGACCGCCATGACTTTTGTGCTACGCACTGGCATTCGGTGGATGCCTGCGCTCTACATTGCTCTACTATACTCAGCTCGACCCTCAGGATGCCAGCAATAGTGGTTGGGCACGTAAGGTTCTGTTATGTTACGTTCGGTTAGGTTATGATAGGTTAAGTTCTGTTAGTGTAGCTTTGTGTTTCGTACTATATACAGTTATTCGGTGGTTTCCTGCCCTCCGCTGAGCTGCACTCTAATCTGCGTGGCACCGAGGAGGCGTGCAAAAGTTGTCGCGGCACGTTACGTTCAGCATGGCAATGTCAGGTCAGGTTATGTTAGTTTGGGTTAGATTTCGGTATCTTTGGCTTTTCTGCCGTACACAGCGATTCCCTGGATTTCTGCGGTCCACCTCTCTTCTAATATAATCTGCTTGGCTCTGGTGAGGCCAGCAATAGTGGTGGCGGCACGTTAGGTTGAGATTGGTTACGCTTGTAATATCACGATTTGCTAGGTTTGGATAAGATAGCTATGTCTTTCGTGCTGTACATTGATATTCGGTTGATTTCTCCATTCTAATGTGCCCTACTATACTCTGTCTTGCTCTGGGGTGGCCAGGAATAATGGCCGCGAGCCGTTAGGCTGAGTTATGTTACGTTTGGTTGGGTAAGGATAGGGCAACTTTGACCTTTGATCTGTACACTTGCATTCAGTGGATTTCTGCGCCCTACCGCTCTCTAATATGTTCTGCCTGTCTCTGCAGTGGCCAGCAGTATCGTTCGTGGCACGTTTGGTTGAGTTATGTTGCGTTTCGTTTCCCTAGGATAGGTTTGGTTTGGTTAGGGTGGCTTTGACTTTTGTGCTATGCACTGCTATTTGGAGGCTCTCTGCTCTATACTGCGCTCTGCTATGCTCTGCTCGTCTCTCTCTCTCGAGGCCAGCGATAGAGGTCGTGCCACGATAGGTTGAACAAGGCTAAGTTTGGTTAGGTTATGCTTGTTTGGGTTATACTCACATAGCTTTGACTTTCGTGGTATGCATTGATGCTCGGTGGATTCCTGCACTCTACTGTGCTCTGGCATATTCTGCTTGGCACTGGGGATGCCAGGAATAGTGTGCTAGGCACGTTAGGTTGGTTTACGTTGAGCTTGGTTATGTTACCTTTGGTTAGGCTAGGAGAGGATAGCTTTGACTTTCGTGCTATGTATTGCTATTCGGTGGACTGATGCGATATAATGTGCTCCAATATGCTCTGCCTGGCTCTGGAGAGGCCAGCAATTGTGGTCCCGGCGCATTGGTTTCATTTATGTTACGTTGGGCATGGTCAGGGTTCGTTATGTGTGGTTAGGATGGCATTGACATTTGTACTATACGCTGCTATACGGTCGACCCCTGCGCTGGACTATGCTCTAGTATATTCTGCTTGGCTATGGGGATGCCAGAAGTAGTGCTCTCGGCACATTAGTCTGAGATATGTTTCGTCTGGTTATGCTACGTTTGGTTTGGTTAAACTTTTGTGCTATACACTGCACTTCGGTGCATTTCTGCGCTTTACATTTGTCAACCATATTCCGTTCGACTCTTGGGAGTGCAGCAATGGTTGTCGAGGCACGTTAGGTTGAGTTAGAGTACGTTCGGTTACGTTAGGTGACGTTGCGTTATTTTAGTATAACTTTGACTTTCCCGTTATAAGCTGTTATTAGGGGGAATTCTCCGCTCTACTCTGCTCTACTGCACTCTGCTCGAATTTGAGGAGCCCAGCAATTGTGGTCGTGGCCCGTTATTTTCAGTTAAGTTACGTTTGGTTATGTAACGATTTGTTAGGTTAGGGAAGGACGGCATTAACTTTTGTGCTGTACATTGATATTCGGTGTGTTCCGCGCTTTGCGGTGCTCTAATATGCTCTGCTTTTCTCCGGGGAGGCCAGCAGTAGTGGGCGCGACGCGTTAGGCTGAGTTATCTTACGTTTGTTTGTGTTACAATTGGCTAGGTTAGGGGACGACAGCTTTGTCTTTTGTGATCTACACTACTATTCTTTGGATTTCTGTGCTCTACTGTGATATAATATGCTCTGCTTGTTCCTGTGGATGCCGGTAATGGTAGTCTCGTCACGTTATACTGAGATAGGCTACGTACAGTTATGTTACGTTTGGCTAGGGTAGGATAGGTTAGCTTTGACTTCTGCACTGTACACAGCTATTCGATGGATTTCTGCGCTCTAGTGTGCTCTAATATGTTCAGCTTCGCTGCTGGAAAGTCAGCAATAGTGGTCACGGCACGTTACGCTCAGTTAGGCCGCATTTTGTAAGGTTAGGCTTCGACAGGTTAGTATAGGATATCCTAGACCCTAGTGCTTTACGCAGCAATGCGGCAGTTTTCTGCGTTCTACTGTGTTCTAGTGTATTCTGCTTGACTCTGTGGTTGCCAGCAATATTGGTATAGGCACGTTAAGTTGCGTTACGTTACGTTTGGTTGTTACGCTTGCTTTCGTTACGTTTGGTTAGGCCTGGATAGGATATCTTTGACCTTCGCGCTATGCACAGCTATTCGACGGACTTCTACACCCTACGTTGCTCTACTATACCCTGCTCATCCCTGGCGGGTTAGTGATAGTGGTATCGGCACGTCAGGTTGAGTTAGGCTACGTTTGGTTTCGTTGGGTTATCTTGGGTTAGGTCTGGATTCATGCCACTTTCGTGGCTTACACAGTTATTTGGTGGACTTCTACGCTCTACTGTCCTCCAGTATGTCCTGATTGGCTCTGAGGACGTCAGCAATAGCGGTCTAGGCTCTTTAGTGTGAGTCATGTTACGTCTGGTTTTGTTATATTTGGTTAGGTTTGGCTAGGGTAGCTTTGACCTTTGTGCTGTACACTGTTATTCCGCGGATTGCTGCGCTCTACTGTGTTCTAGTTTGTTCTGCTTTGCTCTGTGGAGGCCATCAAGTGTGGCCCCGGCACGCTAGGTTGAGTTAGATTACGGTTTGCTTCGCTAGGTTAGGATATGTTTGGTTAGGACAGCCTTGTCTTTTGCGCTGTGCGCTGCTATTCGGTGGATTTCTGTGCCATACAGTGATCCAATATTCCCTGCTTTGCTCTGGGAATATCACAAATATTAGCCGCGGCGCGTTAAGTTGGATTAATTTATGTTTGGTTGGGTTAGGTTTGATATGGATAGATTGGTATATCTTTCACTTTCGTACCATACACTGCCATCATATGGATCAGGACGAGTGAGGGATCGCGCGAAGCTGTCTTCACCTTGGTCAACCCAAGGAAGAGGGACATCCAAGTGAAGTCAGCACGCAGCGCATAGGGCAACGGCATAGCGGTAGAAACGACTACCGCAGAAGGTCCCAGGGCGTAAACAGAGAACGCCAAATTGAAGGATATCGGTCTGAAGGTGAGGGCACCAGCCTGAATCAGACAAAGGGTGATCATATACGGCGTCCCGAGAGAACAGGCGGAGAAGGAGATCCGCGCATGCTCGAGGAAGCAAAATAAGGAAAAGCTGGGCGACGCGGATTTGCAAGATATAAAATTCTACTTCCGTATAGGGAGGAAGGATAGCGAGTAAACAAACTGCGTCGTAGAGGTCAGACCTTAAATACGAAGCAAAGTGATATCCGGGAAGTCATTCATATCCTGGAATGCATATAAAGTCCAGGACTTCATCGCCGTCAGCCGTTGCTACAAGTGCCAAGGCTTCGGGCATGTAGGGAAGCACTGTCGGCAGAAGCACTACACCTGCGGTCACTGCGCCGGGACCGGGCACGACATAACAGCGTGCCCAACAACGAAGGATACCGCTCTATGTGTAAACTGCAAGAGAAGCGACAAGAAGAGCGATCAGGTAGCCTGCAGCGTGTCCTGCCCTTCGCACAAGGCCGCACTGGAGAGGGGAGTCTCAAGATACGTTTATGGATAAGAAGAAAAACTGTCGAACGGAGGATATAAGGATCCTGCAGAACAATATGGAGCGATTAAGAATCGCGCACCACGAGGTTAGGTCGCAGATGGAGCTAACGGGAGCAGATATCATACTGATGCACGAGCCCTACACCGTGAAAGGTAACATACCTGGATTTGGGACGAGCGTCGCGATCGTGTATCGCGGAGATAAGAGCGCCCCACCCTCGCGGCGGTGGGGATCAGAGGAAACCAGATCTCGGCTCTCGAAATCGCGAGTTTGTGCACGAGACAATGCGCTTGTGTACAGGTAAGCGAAGGAGACACCGACGTATACGCTGTCAGACAATATTTTCCGCCGTCGAAACATGTTGAAGTCGAGAGAATTCAAGAGGAGAGGAACCTGTCCGAAATGGTAGTCAGGTGCCAAGAGGGCGTAGAGAGTATGGCTGCAGAGCCGGAGCGGGTTCTCACCAAAGCCTGCGATGCGGCCATACCTGGGAAGAAATGGCACGAAAGGTCCTTCCCTTGGTGGTCCAAAGACCTCACACGTGCCAAGAGAGATGCGTACCGTGCAAGAAGGTGGTACCAGGGCACCAAGGACCCCGCAACGAGGGAGCTAGAGAAACAGCGCTACCGCGAAGCACGAGAGAGGTACACCAGAATGGTGCCGAACGCGCAGATCCAAAACTGGCGCCGGTTCGTCGCCGACGAAGGAAACATAGAGCCCTGGAGAATTGTCTGCAAGACTGTCCTCGGAATACTGAGGAGAGAATAGGCGACGTGCGCACTCCGCACGCCGCAAGGAGAAACCTCGTATTGGCGATCCACGGCGGAGGCGATGTTAACCGCGCTCGTTCCAGGTGACGACGTGGACAAAGGAACACCCGAGCAACTGTGGATCCGAAAGGACTCCAAGAATGCCCCGTAAACCGCAGACAGCCCCCCATTCAGGTACGAGGAACTGGGCAGCGCAATAGCGCGACTCAAGAGAGGCAAGTGCCCTGGCCCTGACCGAATCTAGCCGGAGGTAGTTCAGGATGCATGGAGCTCTATTCAACATGAGCTCCTGAATCTAGTCAACGCCTGTTTGGAGTTGGGATTCTTCCCGAGGAGATGGAAAATCGGTAACGCTGTTACTACCCTCAAAGGACAGGACAGATTCAGAAGTAGCCCAAGTCGTATAGGCAAATATGCTTGCTCTCAATGATTGGCAAGCTGTAGGGTCGACTAATGGCGAAAATGATGGCCCCACTCTTCCACGATAATATACTGTCCTCTGAGCGACAGTTCGGACTCCGTCCTGGAAAATCGATAGTGGACGCAATTGTCAAGTTACGAGGAGCGACGAATGAGCAGAGCGAGTGGAAGTACATCTTACCGAACGCACTCGACATTTCGGGTGCCTTGGATAATGTGTGGTGGCCTAACGTGCTCCAAGAACTGAAGCGAAGGAACTGCGCGCAGAACTTGTACAAGATGACGCAAAGCTACTTCACGGACAGGAGGAGCTACTTCCAGCTAATGGGGAACCACGAATCTGTCGAGAAGCAAGTAACAATGGGTTTGACGCAAGTTTCGATACTTGGACCCAGCTTCTGGAATCTCGTTTTCGACGACTTGCTGGCGCAACTAGAGTCCGAGGGGACCCAATGCGAAACGGTCGCATACGCCGACGACATTATAATATTGGTCGGAGGTAACTCGAGGGAGGAACTGCGGGGAGAGTGGCAATCTGTGGTCACAGAGGTCCCTACTAGGTGAAGAGCAAGAGGCTAGCACTGTCGGCCGAGGAGACGGAGATGCTGTTGGTGAAGGGCAAGCGCGATGCCGAACGACCACCAACAATACGCATCAACGGGAAAAGCATCAGGATGCGCCCATCGATCAATTACCTGGGAGTCCATATTGAACGCGGCCTGAGGATCGAGAGGAACGTGCAAGGAATAGCGCACAAGCGCAGAAGGATATTCAATAGCCTTGCAAAGGTGGCAAAGGCGAACTGGGGCCTCGGACGTGGAGCCTTAACCACCCTGTACAGGAGCCTCTTTGTGCCAATCGCCACGTACGCCGCAGCTGGCTGGAGCGAGCTGCTGAGCTTGAAGACAAAGAAGGTTCTCAGGAGAACTCAGAGGATGGCCCTGCTTCAGGCCACGAAGGCATACCGGACTATTTCGTCCGAGGCTCTTCAAGCGATAGCTGGGGAAATGCCTATCGACCTGGTGGATGAGATGCGCGCGCGGGTACACGCTGAAAGGAAGTGGTCCACCAAAATAGTGGAAATAAAGCGGTGCCAACGGGACGAGGCCATGTTCACATGGCAGGTGCGTTGACGAACGACAGAGAAACGACGAACAACATACGCCGACTTCAGCAGCGTCCGCGAGAAGGTCAAGGATAAATGGATTCACGTGGTCCACCATGTGACGCAGTTCCTCAGTGGCCACGGAGACTTCAATAGAAAACTGACGTACCTTGGCTGCAGCGATACGGAACTGTGCGACTACGGAGAAGAGGAAACGTCTAGGCACATCATAGAAGAGTGCCCACTCTATGGTGAAAGCCGGCGCATACTGAAAGAAGGACTCGACGGCCTCAGATTCAGGTGGACAGTCGAAAGTCATATCCTCGCGTCAAGAAAGGCGTTTCGTCACTTTCGGTAGTTCGCTCGCGACGTACTCTCCGCCAAGGAGAAGGAATGGCGGGAAACTATAGTGGGAAAACCTTCAAGAGGAACACGTGGTGGTGGAGGTAGAAGCCGCGGTGTAGAAGGAGAAGAAGAAAGTAGAAGAATAGGACAAGGAAGGAGCACAAGGCTGGACCAAGCAGGATCCAATCGGAACAGTTCCAACCGTTGCTAAGGAGGAAGCAGCCAACCGGGACATTCGAAGGAGATGGCCAGACAGGATGACCACGAGAAGCACCGGAGGGAAACAACAACAAGGGAAGAGAGGTAAGGCACCTGTGACCGTCACCGCAGGCGGTATCCAGAGACTGATACCGGGACGGTGCAGGTATATCGGCATACGCCATCCTGCTTGGACCGAGCGAAAGCTGGGAGCTGCGCCTCCTCGTGGCCCCCGCTGGTAACGAGGCTGCGGGCTGCTAGAGAATCCGGAGCCACGGCCAAGTGAGCTGCTTCCCGCAAGGGTTGGTCCAACTTGTCCCATGATCCTTAAACGGTGAGGGCGGGGATTTTCCTATCCGCGTGTTCAACACCTAAGCACGCGTTTCCCTGCAGCGGCGAATCTAGGAAGTACAATAACATCTTTTTCGCGAAGCAGTTATAAAGCATTAGCTTGAAGTACGGCACGTTCGCCAGTTGGCGGGCGCCGGTAGCGCGCACAGTACTTGCCATCATGTGGACCTCTGCATTCCGCTCTCCTGTAATATGCACTGATTGGCTTTGGTGTGGCCAGCAGAAGTGGGATAGGCACGTAAGATAAGGATTGGTTACGTTTGTTTGGGTTAAGTTAGGCCAGGTTAGGTTGGTGTACCTTCTGTTTCTCTGCTTTGCGCTCCAATGCGACGGATAGCTGCGGTCCACTGTGCTCTAGTGTATTCTGCTCGTACCTGTGGATGCCAGTAGTTTTAGTCTCGGCCCGATAGGTTCAGTTAGGCTACGTTTGGTTACGTTATGCTAGCTTGGGTTATGTTTGGGCATATCCGACTTTCGCGGCTTACACTGTTATTCGGTGGATTTCTACGCTCTACTGTGCTCTAGTATGTTCTGCTTGGCTCTGCGAAAGCCAGTAATAGTAGTCGTGGCGCGTTAGGTTCTGTTATTCTACGCTTGGTTAGGATAGGTTATGCATGGTCAGGTCAGGGTACCTTTGGCTTTTGCGCTATACATTGCTATTTGGCTGCTTCCTGCGCTCTACTCCGCTGTACAATACTCTGCTACACTCTGGAGAGACCAGGAATAGAGGTCAAGGCACGATAGGTTTTGTTAGGCTGCGTTTGCAATGTTACGATTGGCTAGGATAGGTTACGGTAGCCTTGACTTTTGTGCCATACACCGTTATTTGGATGATTCCTACGTGATACATGGCTCTACTGTACCCTGCTCGACTCTGGGGAAGCCAGTAATAGTGGACTCCGCGCGATAGGTTGAGATAGGGTACGTTTGGTTTGGTTATGTTTGTTTGTGTTATGTGTGGGTAGCATTGACTTTCGTGGTGTACACGATTTTTCGAGGGCTTAATACGATCTACTGTGCTGTATTATATTCTGCTTGGCCCTGGTGTGTCCGGCAATAGTGGTCTCAGCTCGATGCGTTGAATTAGGCTTCGTTTGGTTAAGTTATGCTGGCCCGGGCTAGGTTTGGGTAGCATTGACTTCTCTGCTATACACAGCTATTGTATGGATTTCTGCGCTGCGCCTCCTTTGATATGTTCTGCTTGGCCCTGAGGAGGCTAGCAATAGTGGTCGCATCACGTCAGGTTGGGTTATGTCACGTTTGGTAATGTTACGGTTGGCTAGGTTAGGAGGGGATAGCAATGACTTTTGTGCTGTACACAGCTATTCGGTGGACATCTGCGCTTTACTGAGCTCCAGCAAGTTCTGCGTGTCTCTGGGGTGGCCAGCAATAGTATTCTCGGCACGTTATGTTTAGTTAGGCTACGTTCTGCTAGGTAATGTTAGGACCGGTTAGGTTTGGATATCTTCGACTCTTGTGCAGCACATTCCAATGCGGTGGAATACTGAGATCCACTGCGCTCTAGTATATTCTGCTTGGCTCTGGGACGCAAGCGATAGTGACCTAGGCACGATAGGTTAAGTTAGATTACACTCTGTCAGGTTAGGTTACGTTGTGTTAGGCTACGATAGCTTAGACTTTTGTGCTACACACTGCTAATCTTTGGATTTCTGCGCTCGTATGTGCGCTGTCACACTCTGCTTGTCTCCGTGGACGACAGGAATAGTGCTTTCGGCAGGTTAGGTAGAGTTATGTTAGGTTTGGTTACGATGGATTTGACTTTTGTGACATGGACTTTTGTTCGGTAGCTTTCAGCGTTCTATATTGCTCTGCTACGCTCTGCTTAGCATTCGTGAGGCCTGCGACAGTGGTCTCGGCACTTTAGGTTAAGTTAGGTTACGTTCGCTTATACTACGTTTGGATATGTTATTATAGGATAGAATATACTTCTGCGTTATAGACTGCTATTCGGTGCATTTCTACGCACTACATTGCTCTACTATACCCTCCTCGACCCAGGGGAAGCCTGTAGTAGTGTTCTCGACACGTTAGGTTTAGTTAGGTTACGTTCGGTCATACCATGTTTGGTTATGTTAGGCCAGGATAGCTAAGACTCTTGTGCTGTACACTGCCATTCGGTGGATCCCTGTACTCTACAGTGATCTGATCTACACTGCTTCGCTCTGGGAATTCCAGAAATAGTTGACGCGGCATCTTAGTTTTGAGTTATGCTACGCTTGGTTACGTTAGGCTTGTGTGGGTTAGGTTAGGATGCCTTTGACTTTTGTGCTATACACTGCTGCACAGATGACGTCTGCGGCCTACTGTGCTCTATTGTGATCTGCTTCCCTCTGCGAGTCCAGCAATAGCGGCGGTGGCACGATTGGTTGTGTTACGTTACTCTTAGCTAGGTTAGTGTAGTATAAGTTTGGTTAGGATGCCTTTGTCCTTTGCGCTAGACACTGCTATTCGGTGGGATTCTACGCTCTACTGTGCTCTGGTATATTCTGCTTGGCTACGGTGAGGCCAGCAGTAGTGCTCTCGTCAAGTTAGGCTGAGATATATTGCGTCTGGTTAGGATACGTTTGGTTAGGCTTGGTTGGATACCCTTGCCTTTTGTGCTATATACTGCCATTCGGACGATTCCAGCATTCTACATTGCTCTGCTATACTTTGCTTAGCTGTCGTGATGCCAGCAGTAGCGGTCGTGGCACGTCAGGTTGCGTTCCGTAACGTACACTCAGGTAATGTTTGGTTAGGTTAAGATAGTATAGCCTTGACTTTTGTGCTATAAACTGACGTGCTGCGGATTTCAGCGCTCTACTTCGATCTAGTACTACCTGCTTTGATCTGGGAATTACAGAAATCGCGGTCGCGGCACGTTACCTTGAGTTAGTTTACGTTCGGTTAGGTTAGGTTTGTATGGGTGTGGTTGGGATAACTTTGACCTTCGTACTCTGCACAGCCGTCATATGGGCCTCTGCGTTCTACTCTCCTCTATTGCGCCCTGCTTGGCGATGGGAGGCCAGCAATGGTGGGCTAGACGCGACTGGTTGGTATGGCTTACGTTTGGCTGTGCTAGGTTAGATCATGTTCGGTTGGGATGTCACGGACTTTTCAGCTTTACACTTCAATGCGGCGGATTTCTGCGCTCTACTTTGCTATAATATGCACTGCTCGACGCTGGCGATGCCAGCAATAATGTTTCCAGCACGGTGCATTTAGTTAGATTACGTTCGGTTATGTTAAGATTGGCTAAGTTAGGAAAGGGTAGCTTCATCTCTTGTGCTGTGCACCGCCATTCGTTGGATTTCATAGCTCTACTGTGCTCTAGTATGTTCTGCTTGTGCCTATGGAGGCCAGCAATAATGTTCGTGACAGGTTTTCCTAAGATATGTCACGTTTGGCTTCGCTAGGTTAGGATAGGTTTGGTTAGGATGGCTTCGACTTTTGTGCTATACACTGCCATTCGATGGATTTCTGCGCTCTACGCTGCTCTCCTATACACTGCCCGAATCTCGGTTGTCCAGACATGGTGGCAGCGGCACGATATCTTAAGATAGAATACGTTTTGTTTGGTTAGGTTACGTTGCGTTTGATTAGGTTACTTTGCGTTTGATTAGGCTACGTTGCGTTTGATTAGGATAGCTTTGACTTTTGTCCTATACACCCCCATTTTATGGACCTCTGCTCTCTACTGTGCGCTATCACAATCTGCTCGTGTCTGAGGACGCCAGGAATGGTGAACGCGGCGTGTTAGGTTGAGATATGCTCAGATTGTTTAGGCTAGGTTTGGTCACGTTTGGTAGGGATAGCTTTGTTCCTTGTGCTGCACACTGTCGCTCGGTTGATTTCGGCGTCCTGCATTGCTCTGATGTACCCTGCTTGGCTCTCATGGGGCCAGAAATTGTGATCGTGCCACCACAGGTTCGGTTACGTTACGATCGGTTATGTAACGTTTTTTCAGATTACGAGAGTATAGCTACGACTTTTAAGCTGTACACTGCTCTTCTGTGGATTTCTGCTCTATACTCTGATCTTATAAGCTCTGCTTGGATCTGGGGTTTTCGGCAATGGTGGTCTTAGCGCGTTAGATTGTGTTAGGCTACGTTTGGTTACGTTACGTTCGTTTGGATTAAGTTTGGATAACTTTGACTTTCTTGTTGTAAACTGTTACACTGTGCAATTCTGCGCTCTGCTCTGCTCTACCATACTCTGCTCGAAACTAGGATGCTCAGCAGTAGTTGTCGCGGTACGTTACTATGTGTCATGTTACGCTTTGCCATGTTACGGTTTGCTCGGTTGGGAAGGGATGGCTTTGGCTTTTGCGTTATATAATGTTATTCGGTGGATTTTTGAACTCTACTCTGCTCTAATATGTTCTGCTTGGTCCTGGGGCGGTCAGCAGTTGAGGTCTCGTCTCGTTACGTTTAGTTATTATACAATGGTTACGTTGGGTTGGGCCAGGTTAGGTTAGGATATCTTTGACTTTCGTGCTATGCACTTCTATTTCGCGGCTTTCTGCGCTCTATTGAGATCTAATATTCTCTGCTTTGCTCTGGGAGGCCTAGGAATGGTGGCCGCGGCGCGTTAGATTGAGTTAGTGTAAGATTGGTAATGTCACGTTCGGCTACTTTTGTACAGGATAACATTAAATTTGTGCTATACACTGCTAAACTCTGTATTTCTGCGCTCCCCATAGAACTACTATACTATGCTCGATTGCAGGGAGACTAGAAGTAGCGGTCGTGACACGATATTTGAGCAATGTAGATCGCTCAAATCCAACGAGTTGCAGTGCATAGCACAGAAGAAAAAGCTAACCCGGCCAAACGTAGCCTAACGTTACCTAACCGGGGGTAACTTGACAATAAACAAACGTAATATAACTCTACCTTACATGACGTGACCAATATTGTTGCCATCCCAGAGGCAAGCAGAACATGCTAGAGCATAGTAGACCGCGGATATCCACCGAGTTGCAGTGCATAGCACAGAAGAAAAAGCTAACCCGGCCAAACGTAGCCTAACGTTACCTAACCGAGGGTAACTTGACAAAGCCTGACGTGCCGCGACCACGGTTGCTGTCATCCCAAGAGTCAAGCTGGGCATGTTGGAGGAGCGTAGAGGGCAGAAGTCCATATATGGGCAACGTTAAGGTGAAAAGTCGAGGCTATCCTATCCTAACCTAGACTAACAAAACCTAACCAAGCGTAACATATCTCTACCTAACGTCCCGAGACCATAATTGCTAACATCCACGGAGCCACGCAGAATATACTAGAACACAGCAGAGCGCAGTAATCCACCGCTCTGCAGTGTACAGCGCAAAAGGCAGAGACATGCTGACCAAACCTAGCGTAACCTGGCCTAGATAAGCGTAAAATAACACAAACAAACGTGCCACGACCGCTTTTGCGGGCCTCGCCAGAGACAAGCAGATGCTAGCAGTGCAATGCAGAGCGTAGGTACCGACCGGATGGCAGTGTGTAAAACAAGGTCATATCCATCCTATCCAACCGAAACCTAACCTAACCTAACCACGCGTAACTTATCTAAGCCAGGCGTGCCACTACCACAATTTCAGTCCCCTACAGAGGCAAGCAGATGCTAGTAGAGCAATGCAGTGAACAGATATAGACCGAAAAGCAGTGTATACAACAAAAGTCAAAGCTACCACAACCAAACGTATCCGAACATAGCCAAGCCCTGCGTAACCTAACTTTACCTTGCGAGCCGAGAGCGCCACTGCTGGACTCCCCAGAGCCAAACCGAACTTACCAGAGCAGGGTAGATCGCAGAGATGCAATGTATAGGAGTGAATAGAACAAAAGTCAAAGCTATCCTCCCCTATCCTAACTAACGGTGGCGTTACCAAACGTAGCATAGCGCAGTCTCTCGCGCCGTGACCACTATTGCGGGCCTCCCCAGAGCCAAGCAGAGCATATTAGAGCGCAGTAGTGGGCAGTAATACATCGCATAGCAGTTTATGGCACAAACGTCACAGCCATCCTAGCCAAACTTAACCTAACCTTACCTTGCCATACATAACCCAACCCAAACAAACGTGTCACAACCACTATTTCTGGCAAACCACAGAGACGAGCGGCTGCTAATAGAGCAGCGCTGATCGTAGATATCGAACGAAATGCAGGGTACAGCACAAAAGTCAAATTAATCCTGTCCTTACCAGGTCAAACGTAACGAAACCAAACGTTACATAACGCAGCCTAATGTTCCGAGATCACAACTGCTGCTCTCACCAGAGACAGCAGAATACATTAGAGGGGAGTAGAGAGCAGATATCAATAGAACCGCAATGCATAGCACAATAGTCGAAGCTGCAATATCCTACCATAACCATAAGTAGCATAAGAGAACGTAGCTTAGCTCAACCTACCTTGCCGAGAAAACTACTTCTGGTCTCCCCAGAGGCAAGCAGAATTTTCTGCAGCACAGTAGAGCGCAGTAACCGACCGCATTTCCTTGTGTAGCACAAGAGTGGAAGGTATCCTAACTTAACCTGTCCTGCCCTAACCTAACCGAACGCAGACTAACCGAACATAAGGTGCCGATACTGCTACTGCTGGACTCCCCAGAGCCATGCAGAGCATGTTAGAGGAATGTAGAGCGCAGAAATCCGTAGAATCGCAGTGTATATCAGAAAGGTCTAAGCTCCCCGAGCCAAAAACAAGCCAACGGACCCTAGCCACACATTGCCTAACTCATCATAACGTTCCGCTACAAATGTCGGCGGGCTCCCCATGGCCAAGCGGAGTATAGTAGAGCACAGTAGAGCGTACATGTCCACCGAATAACAGTGTATACCGCGAAAGTCAAATCAACCAAACATAACCTAACGAAACGTAACATAACCAAACCTAGCCTAACACAACCTAACGAGCCGAGACCGCTATTGCCGCCCTCCCCAGAGACAAGCAGAACATACTAGAGCACAGTAGACCGCAGAATTCCACCGAATTGCAGAGCATATCTCAAAAGTGAAAGCTACCCTGACCAAGCATAGCCTAACCTTGCCTAACCGAAAGTAACATAGGACAATCTAACGTGCCGCAACCATGGTTACTGGTATCCCCGAAGCCAAGCAGTACATGCTAGTGGATAGTAGAACGCAGAAATCCGTAGAATCGTAGTGTATACCAGAGAAGTCTGAGCTGCAGGGGCCTAAACCCTACCAACAGTATATAACCGAACATAGCCTGATTCCACATAACGTGCGCGACCAATACTGCTGGACACCTATGGCCAAGCAGATTATAGTATAGCACTGTAGAGCGCAGAAGTCCCCCGATTAACAGTGTATAGCATAAGACTTAAAGTTACAATATACTAACATAGTCAAACGTAACGTAGCCAAAGGCAACAGGACACAGCCTGAAGTGCCGAGAGCGCTACTAATGGCCTCCCCAAAGCGTAGCAGAATCTGCTAGAGCACAGTAGGGCGCTGGAGTCTACCGAATAGCTGTGTATTGCACAAACGTCAAAGCCGTCCCAGCCAACCTTAACCTATCCTAACCAAACCAATCGTAACATAAGTCGGACGAACGTGCCGCAAGCACTTCTGCCGGCCTCCCGCAGACAAGCAGAGTCTAGTAGAGTAGTGTAGAGCGCAGGTATCGACCGAACAGCAGCGTACAGGACAACAGTCACAGCTACGCTAAACAAACCTAACCCAACCTAGCCAAGCCAAACCTATTCTAACACGACCTAACGAGACGGGATCACAATTGTTGGCATTCCCAGGGCAAGGCAGAACATATTAGAGCCCAGTACAACGCAGAAATCAGCGGTATGCAGTGTATAGCGCGAAAGTCAAGCCAATCATATCCTAACCAGGCCAATCGTAACGTAACCAAACGTAACATAATGCAGCCTAATGTTCCGAGATCAATACTGCTGCCCTCACCAGAGTCAAGTAGGACATATTACAGGGAGCAGAGCACAGGAACCAATACAATCGCAGTGCATAGCACAATTGTCGAAGCTACCCTATCCTAATATAGCCATACGTAGCATAACCGACTCAACCTAAGGTGCCGAGACGACAATTGCTTCAACCCCATAGCCCAGCAGTAGATACTGGAGCACAGCAGAGGGAAGGAAGCCTCCAAATTGCAGTGTAAGGCACAAAAGTGAAAGCTGCTCTATCCAAACATAGCCTAACCTAACCTAACCGATCGCAACCTAACATAACCTAGCATGCCGCGGCCATTATTTCTGGCCTCGACAGAGCAAAGCAGAGCATTTTAGGGCACAGTATAGCGGTGAAATCCACCGAAAAGCGGTGTATAGCACAAGAGTCAAACGTACCCTATCCTAACCTAACCAATCGTATCACAACCAAGCGTAACCAAGCTCAACCTACAGTGCCGCCACCACACAATGCAGGCCTCCCCAGTAACAAGCAGAACATATTACACGAGTGTAGATAGCAGTGATCCATGGGGTCCCAGTGTCCAAAAGAAGTGAAAGATAACCCAACCTAACCCAAACTGACATAATCTCACCTATCGTAGCCGAACTTAACGTAATGTGCCGCGGCCACCATTGCTGGCCCCTCCAGGCCCAAGCAGAGGATATTAGAACACAGTAGAGCAAAGGAATCCACCGTATAGTGGTGTCTGGCAAAAAAGTCAAAGGCATCATAACCGAACTTAGCCAAACTTAACATAACCAAACGTAACCAAGCGGAGGCAAACGTATCACGACTACAATTGCTGGCCTCCCCAAAGGCAAGCAGAGCATAATAGAGGAGACTAGTGCGTAGAAATCCGTACATTCGCTGTGTACAGCTGAAAAGTCGAAGCTTCCAAACATAACCAATGCTAATATAACCTAACCAAATGTATCCTATTTCAACATAGCGTACAGAGACCACTACTACAGACCACCGCATAGTCGCGCAGAGTATAGTAGAGCAACGGAGTGCGCAGAAATCCACGGAATAGCTGTGTATAGCTTAAGGGTCAAAGCTGTCCTAACTAAACTTAACCAAACCTAACATAGCCAAGCATAACGTGTATCAATCAAACCTGCCACGTCCGCTATTTCTGATCTCCCCAGATACAAGCAGATGCTAGTAGAAAAATGCAGTGCACAGATATCTACAGAAAAGCAGTGTACAGCGCAAAGGTCGAAGCTATCCGTACATAATCGAGGCTAACATAACCTAGCCAAACGTAGCCTAACTCAAACGAACGTGCAGCGACCACTGTTACTGACCTCCCCAGAGTAGAGCAGAGTGCTGTAGAGCAATGCAATGCGTACAAATCCTCCGAATAGCGGTGTATGGCACAAAAGTCGAAGCTACCCTATCCTAACCTAACCAATCGTAGCATTAGTAAACGTAGCCTCACACAACCATTCGTGCCACGACCACTATCGCTGACCTTCCCAAAGTCGAGCAGAGCGTATTCTAGCACAGCAGAGCGCATAAATCCACCGAATAACAGACTATACCAAGAATGTCAAAGCTATCCCTACCTAACCCAAACAAGCATACATTGACGAAACGCACCCTAACTCAACCTAACGTGCCGCGACCTCTGCTGCTGGCCTCCCCAGAGTCAAGCAGGACACATTAGTGGAGAGAAGAACGCAGAAATCCATAGAATAGCAGCACGTAGCAGAAAAGCGGAAGCTACACACACCCAATCCATACAACCATAAATCAACCAAACATAGGATAACACAACCTAACGTGCCTAGACCGCTTTCGCTGCCCTCCCCGAAGTCAAGCAGGGCATACTAGAGCACAGTAGAGCGCAGAAATCAGCCGAGTAGCTGTGTACAGCTCAAAAGATAAAGCTATCCCTACACACCTTAGCACAACTCAACATAAACGAACGTAACATGAATCAACATAACGTTCCGAGACCACTGTTACTGGCACGCTCGGTGTCAAGCTGTAAATGCTACAGCACAGTAGGTCGCAGAGATCCACCTAATAGCATACTATAGCACTAAAGTTGAAGCTATACTCACTTAACCTAACCAAACGTATCATTACCAGACGTAAATTAACTCAAACTAACGTGACGCGAGCACTACTGCTGGCCCCCACAGAGCCAGGGAGAGCACATTAGTGGAGAGCAGAACGCAGAAATCCGTAGAATCGCAGTGTATATCGGAAAAGTCAAATCTACCCAGACTCAATTCAAACCGACAGAAAAAAACCAAACAAAGCCTAACTCTGTCTAACTGGCCGAGAACGCTATTGCTGCCATCTGCAGAGACTAGCAGGTAATCCTACGGCACAGTAGCGCCCAGAATTCCATCGAATATCAGTGTACAGCACAACAGTTTAAGCTATCCTAACCAACCTTAGCTCAACACAGCCTAACCAAAAATAGCCAGGATCTTTACGTGCCGAGTCCACCATTGCTGGCCTTCCCAGAGCCAGACTGGAAATATTAGAGCACTGCAGGGCGCAGAAATCCTTCTAATAGCAGGCTATAGCAGTAAATTCAAAGCTATCCTCCCCTAACCTAACCAGCCGTAAAATAACGATATGTAACTTATATCAATATATCGTACCGCAACCACTGTTGCTGTCCTCCCTAGAGCCAAGCAGGGCATACTAGAGCACAGCAGAGCGCAGAAGGCCACAGAATAGCAGTGTACAGGTCAAAAGTTAAGTCTACCATAACCAAACTTTTCCAAACCTAATCTATGCGACCGTAACATGACTCAACATAACGGGCCATGACAACTATTGCTGGTATTCGCAGAGCCAGACTGAAAATATTAGAGCAATGTAAGGCGCAGGAAGCCACCTAATAGCGGACTATGTAACTAATGTCAAAACTACCCTCTCCTAACATAACCAATCGTATCTTAACCATACGTAACTTAACTCAAGCAAACGTGCCGTCGCCGCTACTTCTGGCCTCCCCAGAGCCAAGCAGAACACACGAGTGAAGAGCAGAACGCAGAAATCCATAGAGTCGCAATGTATGTCTGAAAAGCCAAAGCTACCTAAGCCTGCCCCAAACCAGCAGAACAAAGCCGATCGTTGGCTAGGACAACCTAACGTGCCGCTGCTATATTCGCTGGACTCCACAGGGCTAAGCAGAATGTAGTAGAGTGCAGTGGATTGCAGAAATCCACCGAAAAGCAACGTATAACGCGAAAGTCAAAGATATCCTTTCCAAACTTTACCAAACCTAAAGCTACCAAACGTAACAGAACTCAGCCAAACCTGCCGAGACTACTATTACTGGCCTCCACAGGCACAAGCAGAAAACATTAGAAAGCAGTAGGACGCAGAAATCTGCGGAAAGGTGTGTATAGCACAAAGTATAAGCTACCCTATCCTAAACTTCCAAACGTAACATAACCGAACGTAGCAATGCTCAACCAAACTTGCAATGGCACTATTGGTGGGTTTCCCAGAGCCAAGCAGAAAACACTTGAGCAGAAAGGATCACAGAGGTAAACCGAATAGCAGTGTATATTACAAGGGTCTAGTATATCCTAACCTAACCAGGCCTAACCTAACCCAACCAAACGCAGTGAAACTCGAAGATCGTGCAGCGAGCACTGCTGCTGGCACCCCCAGGGCGAAGCAGAATGTAGTACAGCATAGTACATCGCAGAAATCCACCTAACAACTGTGTATAGCACGAAAGACGGAGCTATCCTAACCAAACGTAATCCAACCTAACCTAACCAAACATAACATAAATTAAAATAACGTGCCAATGCCGCTATAGCCCGCCTCCCCGCAGTCGGGCAGGGCATGGAAGAGCAATGTGGAACGCAGAAGTACATGGCTAAAAGTCTAAGCTATTTCCTCCCAACTTAACCAAGCTTGTCATATGCATACGTAGCCTATATAAGCCGACCTCGCCGAGACCACCATTGCTGGCCACCGCAAAGCGCAGCAGAAATTATTAGAATGCAGTAGATCGCAGGCATAGGAGGATAGCTGTATATAGCAAAAAAGGCTGAACTATCCTATCCTAACATCACCAAACGTAACAGAACCGAACGTAACACAACTCAACCTAACGTGCCGATACCACTATTACTGGTCACCCCAGAGCCAAGCAGAACATATTGGACGACAGTAGGGCTCATATATCCACCAAATGGCTGTGGACGGCACGAAAGTCTGAGATATCCTCTCCCAACATAAGCAAACTTGTCATATGCAAACGTAGCGTAACGAAACCTAACGCGCCGAGACCACTATTACTGGCCTCCCCAGAGCCAAGCGGGGAATATTAGAACAATCTAGAGCGCAGGAGTCGGAGGATAGCAGTGTATAGCACAGACGTCTAAGCTATTCTGTTCTAACCTCACCAAACGTAACAAAACCATACGTGGCATAGCTCGAACTAACCAGACGAGACCACCCGTGCTGACATCCACAGAGGCAAACAGAATGAACTAGGGCACAGTAGGGCGCAGAAGTCCACCGCATTGCATACTATAACACAAAAGTCAGATATATCCTGCCATAGCGTGACCGTACCAATCATATCCAAGCGTAGAGTGACAGAACTCAACGTGACGAGACCAATAATGATGCCCCCCCCCCCACCCCAGAGCCAGGCAGAGCACATTAGTGCACACTAGGGCGCAGAAATCCTCCGAATAGCAGTGAACAGCACAGAAGGCGAATTAGCATAGCCTAACCTAGCCAAACGTAACACTACCCAAACGAAACCTAACTCAACGTAACATGACGAGACGTTTACTGCTGACCTCCACAGAGACAAGCAGAGTATACTAGAGCTTAGTAGCGCGCCGAATTCCTCGGCATTGCAATGAATGGCAGAGGAGGCGAAGATATGCTAGCATAACATGAGCTAACCTAACTAAACCAAACGTAGCGTAACACAGCAGAACGTGCGGCGACCACTGCCGTTGGAATCGCCGGAGCCAAGTAGAATATAGTAGAGCACTGTAGTTCATAGAAACCCACGGAATAGCAGTGTAAAGCACAATAGACAAAAAAGCATATCCCAACCTGACCAAGCGTAAATCATCCGAACGTAGCCTAACACAACATAACGGGACGAGACCTCTATTGCTGAATTCGACAGGGAAGAGCAGAGTATACTAGAGCACGGTAGTGCGCAGAAATCCACCGCATTGCAGTGAATAGCACAAAAGTTGAAGATAACCTAACACAATCCTGACCTAACCTAACCTAACCGAACGTAGCGAAACTCAAAATAACGTGCCGCGAACACTGTTCCTGGCTACCCCTGAGAAGAGCGGAATGTAGTAGAGCACAGTAGATCACAGGGACCTACCGAATAGCAGTGTACAGCACCAAAGTCAAAGCTCTCCTAACCAAATATAGCCTACACTGACCTAACCTATCGTACAGTTGCTCAACCTAACGCGCCGAAACTACTATTACTGGACACCCCGGCGCCAAGCAGAGAATATTATAGAACATTAGAGTGCGGTGGCCCACTGAATAGCGGTGTATACCACAAATTGCAAAGTGGAATATGCTAACCTAGCCGAACGCGACATAGCCAAGCGTAACCTATCTCAACCCAAAATGACGAGACCAATAATGCTGGAACCCACAAAGACAAGCAGAACAGACTAGAACACATTAGTGCTCAGGAACCTATCGCATTGCAGCGAACAGCACAATAGTCCAAGATGCCCTAACCTGACCTGACCTAACCTAGCCTAACCAAACGTAGCCTAACTCAACCTAACGTGCCGAGGTCGATGTCGCTGGCATCCCCAGAGCAAAGCAGAGCATATTACAGTAGCATAGAGCGCAGAAATCGACGGAATAGCATTGTAGATCACAAAAGTCAATGTAGCCTACCCTAACCCAGCCAAACTTAACAAACCCGAACGAAGCCTAGCTGAGGATGATACGACGAGACCACTATTTCTGGACCCCACAGAGACAAGCAGAATGTACTAGAGCGCAGTAGTTCGCAGAAATGCACCGCACTGCAGTGTATAGAACAAGAGTCGAAGATACACTAACCCAGCCAGGCCTAAGCTAACCCGGGCGAGCGTAGAATAGCTCAACGCAACGTGCCGCGACCACCGCTTCTGGCTCCCCAGAGGCAAGCAGAATGTAGTAGAGCATACTTGACCACTGATATCCACCATATAACAGTGTATATCAAGAACGTCAGAGCTACCGTGGCCAAACATAACATAACCTAGCCTAACCTAACATAGACAAGCGTAACATAACATAACCTATCGTGCCACGGCCACTACTGCCCGACCCTAGAGTTCAGCAGAGCACAGTAGTGCAATGTAGAGCGCAGTATTTCACCAAATAGCAATGTACAGCACCAAAGTCGAGGAAATCCTAACCGAACCTTCCGAACCTAAACTAACGAAACGTAACCTAACTCAACTTAACATGCCGTGGCCACTGTTACCGGCCGCCCAAGAGCAAAGCAGAGCACATTGTAGCACATCAGAGCATGGAAACCCACCGAACAGTGGTGTATAGCACGAAAGTCAGAGATAACCAGACCGAGCTTGGCATAACCTTACCTAGACAAACGTAACGTAACACAGCCTAACGGGCCGAGACCGCTACTGCTGGCCTCGCCAGCGCGAGGCAGAAAATATTGAAACACCGTAGAGCGCAGATATCCGCGGATAGCAGTGTGTAGCACAAAAGTCTAAACTACCGTATCCTGACCTCACCAAACGTAACACAATCAAACGTAGCCTTACGCAAGATATCCAGCAGAGACCACTGTTTCTGGCCTCCCCAGCGCCAAGCTGTATATACCACGGCAGAGCAGAGCGCAGAAATCCAAAGCACTGCAATGTATCGCGCAAAAGCCGTAGATATTCTAACCTAACGATCCTACCATAACCTATCGAATCGTAACCTTAATCAAACTTACGCGCCGAGACCACCATTACTGGCAACCCCAGGGCAGAGCAGGACATATTAAAGCACAGTAGGTCGGAGGAATCCACTGAATAGCTGTGAATGGCGCAAAAGTCTTAGCTACTCTATCCTAGCGTAACCAAATTTGTCATATGCAAACGTAGCGTAACTAAACCTAACGCGCCCAGACCACTATTCGAGGACTCACCAGAGCCAAGCTGAAAATATTAGGACGCAGCAGAGCGCAGAAATCGGAGGGCAGCAGCTTATAGCACAGATGTGCGAACTATCCTATCCTAACTTCATCAAACGTAACATAAACAAACGTGGCATAACTCAACCTAACGTGCCGAGAACACTATTCCTACCCACCCCACCGCCAAGCAGAGCATATTAGAGCATAGTAGAGCGCAGAAATCAACCGAATAGACGTGTATAGCGCAATAGTCGAACTCACCCTCTCCTAACATGACCATGCGTAACATCATCGAACGTAGCTTAACTCAAACTAACGTGTCGATACTACTATTGCAGCCCTCCCCACAGACAAGCAGAGCATACCAGAGGACAGTAGATCGAAGAAACAAACCGATCAACAGCGTTAACCACGCAAGACGAAGCTACCCTTACCGAAATTAAACTAACCTGAACTAACCGTGCGTAACGTACATCAACCTATCGTGCCGAGACCAATATTGCTGCCCTTCCCATAGCCAAGCAGAATATAATAGAGCAAAGTAGATCACAGGGATCAAACGGATACTAGTGTATAGCGTGCAAGTTAAATATATCCTAACCAAACTTAACCTAAACTAATCGAAGCAAACGTAACCTGACTCAAACTGACTTGCCACGACCACCACTGCTCGGCTCCCCAGAGTAGATCGGAGTATAGGAGGGCAATGTAGAGCACGGAAATGATCGTGTAGCAGTGTATATCACAAAAGTCAAAGAAATACTAACCGAGCCATCCTAACCGAACCCAACGTTACGAAACCTAGCACAACCTAGCGTGCCGAGACCACAATTACTGGGCACCCCAGAGCCAAGCAGAGCATGTTAGATCACACCAAAGCGCAGGTATCCTGCGAATAGCAGTATATAGCACAAAAGTCGAAGTAGCCTATCCTAACTTAGCCAAACATAACTTAGCCGAACGTAGCCTAACTCAACCTAAAACGACGAGACCACTATTGCTGGACCCGCAGAGACAAGCAGAATGTACTACAGCACAGAAGTGCGCAGATATTCACCGCGCTGGAGTGAATAACTGAAAAGTTAAAGATAAGCGAACCATACCTGACCCAACCTATTTTAACCAATCGCAGCCCAAGTCCACATAACATGCAGAGACCACTATTGCTGGCCTACCCAGAGCCAAGTTTATTACAGCAGAGCAGAGTCGGGGGCAGAAATCCACTGAATAGCAGTGTATATCGTGAAGGTCAGCGATAACCTGACCGAGATAAACCTAACCAAACCTAACCAAACGTAACATAACTCAACCTAATGTGCCGAGGCCACTATTACTAGCCTCCCCAGAGCTAACCGGAAAATGCCAGGGCTCAGTAGAGCGCAGAAATCCACCGCTTTGCAGTATACACAGCAATAGTCGAAGATATCATGTCCTAATTTATAGAAACTTAACAATACCAAGCGTAATATATCCAAACCTAACGGACCTCGAACACTATTGCTGGGCTCCACAGAGACGAGCAGAACGTACTAGAGAACGGTGGATCATAGAAATCCACGGAATAGTAGTGTAAGTCGCAAAAGTCAAAGTAGCATATCTTAACCTAGCCAAACTAAACACAGCCAAACCTATTCCAATACAACCTATCATGACTAGGCCACTATTGCTGGCCTGAAGAGAGACAAGCAGAGCGTACTAGATCACAGAAGTGCGCAGAAGTCAACCGCATTGCAGTGTACAGCACAAAAGCCGAGGGTACCTGACCTAACCTGACCGAGCCAAACGTAGCGTAATAAAACATAGTGTTCCGCTGCCACTGCTTCTGGACTCTCCACAACCAAGCAGATTATATTGCGGCATAATAGGTCACAGGAATCTACCTGATAATAGTGTATAGCATGAAGGTCAAAGCTTTCCTGACCAAACATAACCTAACATAACATAACCAAACATAACATATCACAACATAACTCTCCACGAAAGTTACTGCTCGCCTCCCCAGATTTGAGCAGAGTATAGTAGAGCAATGCGGTGAGCACAAATCCACCGAATGGCAGCGAGTAGCACAAAAGACAACGAAACTCTGACCAAACATTCCTAACCTAACCAAACGAAACGCAACCAAACTCAATCTAACGTGCGGAGACCACTATAGCTGGACTCCCCAGTGCCAAGCAGGATATACTAGAGCACAGCAGAGCGCAGAAATCCTCTGCGTTGCAGTGTACACCAAAAAAGTCAAAGGTGCCGAAACCTTACCCGACCTTATCAAACAAAACGATCGTAGCACAACCCAATGTAACGTGCGGAGACCACGGTTGCTGCGTCCCCAGAGCCAAGCAGGACATACTGGAGCACACTAGAACGCAGAAGCTCACCGAGTAGCAGTGTATAGCAGAGAAGACAAAGCTATCCTCTCCTGTTGCATCCAGCCTTAACATAGCCACACGTAGCATAACTCAAGCTAACGTATCGGGACCACTATTCCCGGCCTCCACAAAGTCGAGCAGTGCTTACTAGAGGACAGCAGAGCGAAGAAATATATAGAATTGCAGTGTACAGCACGAAAGTCATATCTATCCGAACATGACTCAAGCTAACGTAACCTAGCCAAGAGTAGCCCTGCTGAACGTAACGAGCCCCGACCACAATCGGTGGCCCCTGCAAGGCCAAGCAGAATATAGTAGAGCACAGACGAGCGCAGTAATCCCCCGAACAACAGTTTGATGCACGAAAGTCAAAGCTATCCCTACCGAACATAACCCAACCTAAACTAACCGAACGTAACCTGACACAGCCTAAGGCGCCGAGACCAATATTGCTGGTATTTCCAGAGCCAAGCAAGATGTACTACAGCACAGCAAAGCGCAGAGATCCTTCGCAAGGTAGTGCACAGCACAAAGTTCGGGCACACCCTGACCTAACTTGTCCCAACCAAACCTATCCAAACGTAGTGTAACTCAACATAACGTGACGAGATCTATATTGCTGACCTCTCCAGAGCCAAGCAGAACTTGTTAGAGCAAATTACAGCGCAAAAGTGCACCGCATAGCGGTAATAGCGGAAAAGTCAAGGTAGCCTATCCTAACTTAGCCATAAGTAACACATCCAAACGTAACATAACTCAAGCTAACTTGTCGAGACAGCTATTTCTGGCCTCCGCAGAGACAAGCGGAATGTACTAGAGCACAGTAGATTGCAGAAATCCATCGCAATGCAAAGAATGGCGCAAAAGCCGTAAATATTCTAACCAAACCTGAACCTACCTGACATAACCAAACGTAGCATATCTCAACACTATGTACAGCGGCAAATACACCTGGCATCCACAGAGCAAGGCGGAATGTAGTAGGGTTTAGCATATCACAGAAATCCACCGAATAGCAGTGCAAAGCACAAAAGTCAATGGAGCATCCCCTAAACTAGCTAAACGCAACATACCCAAACGTATCATGGCTTAACCTAACATGACGAGACCACAATTCCTGGCCGCTTCGGAGGGAAGCGGAATGTACTCGAGCGCAGTAGTGCTCATAAATGAAACGCAATGCAGTGAATAGCAGAAAAGATGAAGACATCCAGAAATAACCGGACCTAACTTAACCTAGCGGAACGTAGCGTATCTTAATGTAACGTGACAGGTACAATGTTGCTGGCCTCCCCAGTGCAAAGCAGAACATATTGGAGCATAGTTGAAACCAGCTATCCACCGAATAGCAGTGTATAGCAAAAAAGTCATCGCTACTTTATCCTACCCTGACCAAACGTAACATAAGCATACTAGAGCACAGTAGAGCGCAGACACCCACCGCATTGCAGTGCAACGCAAAAATGTGAAAGATAGCCTAACCTAACCTGACCCCACCTACTCCATCTGAAAGTAGGGTAACTCAACATAACGTGATGAGGCAAGTATTGATGGACCCTCCAGTGCCAAGCAGAATGTACTATAGCGCTGTAGAGCGCAGAAACGCACCGCATTGCAGTGAATTGTAAATAAGCCGCAGACATCCTAACCTAACCTGGCCCAAACTAACCTAGCCAAACGTATCATAAATAAACCTAACGTGCCACGGTCACGGTTTCTCACCTCCCCAGAGCCAAGCTGTGTATAGTAGAGCAACGTGGAACTCAGAGACCCACCGAATGGCAGGGTATAGCACAAAGGTCAAAGAAAGCCTAACCAAACCTCTATGACATAGCCCAACGAACTGTAACATTATCCAAACAAACGTTCAGAGGCTACTGTTACTGGCCGCCACTGAGTCAAGCAGAACATACTAGAGCACAGTAGAGCACAGATGTCCACGGACCAGTAGCGTATGTCTCAAAACAATAAACTACTCTATCCTAACTTAACCAAACGTAACATGAGCAAACGTAGCTTAACCCTACTTAACGTGCCGAGACCACTATTGCTGGCCTCCCGAAGGCAAAGCAGAATATACTAAGGCACAGTAGAGCACAGAAATCCACGCCATGGCTGTATATAGCACATAAGTCAAACGTAGAGTGACCTAACCTATCCAAACGTACTGTATATAGACATAACGTAACGTGCTTAATGTTGCTGTCCCCCAGAGCAAAGCAGAACACGTTAGAGCAGAGTAAAAAGCAGTAATCCTCCGAATGACAGTTTATACCGCAAAGTTCAAGGTTATCGAATTCTAGCCTTACCAAACGTAACATATATAAACCTAACGCACCGCGACCACCGCTCCTGACCTCCCCACAGCCAACCAGAATGTAGTAGAGTACAGTAGGTCACAGAAATCCACCGATTAACAGTGGAGAGCATAAATGACATGGCCATCGTGTGCAAACTTAGCCTAACCGAAACTAACCAAACGTAACGTAACCCATACTAACGTGCCACAACCACTGCTGCTCGCTTCCACAGAGCAGGGCATAATGTAGAAGAGCTATGAAGAGCGCGGAGGTCCCCCGAATAGCAGCGTGTAGCACAAAAGTCGAAGATACCCTAACCTAACGTTACCTAACCAAACGAAAACAAACGTAGCATAGCCCAACACAACGTGCAGCGACCACTATTGCTGGCCTCCCTAGAGCCAGGCAGAAGATATTAGAAGTCAATAGAGCGCAAAAGCGCGCGTGTTACGGTGTATATCACAGAAGTCTAAACTATACTATCCCAACGTCACCAAACGTAACATAGCCGAAAATTGCATAGCTCAAACCATCGTACCGGGACCACTATTGCTGGCCTACGCAGAGCCGAGCAGAATATACTAGAGCACAAGGGCGCGCAGAAATACGCCGCATTGAACTGTATAGCACAAAAGTCGTATCTATCCCCTCCCAATGTTACCAATCGTAACACAACCAAACGTAACCTAACACAAAATGACGTTCAGCGACTACAATGCCTGACCTCCCCACAGTCAAGCAGAATGTATTAGAGTACAGTAGGAAGCGGAAATGCACCGAATAACAATGTGTATCGCAAGAGTCAAGGCTATCGTATCCGAAACTAACCAAATGTAACATAACTGAACGTAACGTAACAGACACCATTGTGCCGAGAACACTATTGCTGGCTTCCCCATGGCTAAGAATAATATACCAGAGCACAGTCGAGCGCAGATATCCACCGAAGTTCACTGTGCAGCACAAAAGTCAACGATACCCTAACCTGACACTGCCTAATGTAATCAAACCAAACGTGGTCTAATTGAGCATAACGTACCGCGACCGCTATTGATGGCCTACTTGGATCCATGCGTAGCATACCAGATCAGGTTAGAGAGCAGAAATGCAACGAACATCAGTGTACACCACAAAAGTCAAAGTAGTGTATCCTAACCTAGATAAACTGTACATATACAAACGGAACTTAAGTAAACCTGACACGACTAGGCCACTATTGCTGGCCTCCACGGAGACAAGCAGAATAAACTGGAGTACAGTAGAGCACAGAAGTCCACCGCACTGCAGTGTATGGCACAGAAGTCTAAGATAATCCACACTAACCTTACCTAACCTCACACAAACAGTCGCAGAGTAAATCAACATAACGTGCCGCGACCGCTGCTTCCCTACTCCCCTCATCCGAGCAGGATATATTAGAGCACAGTAGACCACAGGAACCCAGCGAATGGCCGCGTGTGGTACGAAAACCAAAGCTAACCTAACCAAACTTAACATAACCTAACCCACTCAAACGAAACCTAACCGAACATAACGTGCAACGATCACAGTTGTTCGCCTCCCCAGTGTCGAGCAGATTCTGATAGAGCAATGTAGGGCGTAGGAATCGTCCGTACAACAGTGTGCAGCGCATAAGTCTAAGAAATCCTAACCAAGCCTTCATAACCTAACCTAACGGAACAAAACCCATCTCAACCTGACGTACCGAGGCTACCCTTACTGGCAACACCAGAGCGAAAGAAGACATATTAGAACACAGCAGAGGGCAAAGTTCCAATGAATAGCTGTGTATAGCACATAAGTCTAAGCTATCCAATCATATCCTCATAAAACGTAACACTTCCAAACGTAGTATAACTCAACCTATCGTGACGAGGCCCCTATCGTTGGTCTCGCCAGGTCAAAGCAGAATATACTAGAGCACAGCAGGGCGCAGAAATCTACCGCACTCTAGTGTAGGGCACAAAAGTCAGAAATACCCTGACCTAACTTTGCCTACCCTAACCTAGTCAACCGAAGCCTAAGCCAACATAGCGTGTCGCGACTATTGCTGGCCTCCCCAGGGCCAAGCAGAATAGACTAGAGCACAGTCGAGTGCAGAAGTCCTCCGAGTAGCAGTGAATACCACGAAAGTTGAAGATAACCTGACCGAGCTTGACCTAACCTAACCTAACCAAGCGTAGCATAGCTTAAAGCAACGTGCCGCGACAACTGCTGCTGCGCTCCCCAGAGTCAAGCAAAGTCTGTTAGTGCACAGTAGATCACAGAAATAAGCCGAAGGGCAGTGTATACCACGGAAGTTGAATCGAAACTAACCGAACGTTGCCTAATCTAACCAAACCAATCGTGTCAAAACTCAACCTACCCTGCCGCGGCCACTATTGCTCGCCACGCCACGGTCGAGCAGATTATAGTAGAGCAACGTAGAGCTCAGAAATCCAGCGAATGGCAGTGTACAGCACAAGAGTCGAAGATATCCTAACCTAACCTTACCTAGCCTGACCTAAAGAAACGTAGCATAGCTCAACATGACGTGCCGCGACCACTACTCCTGCTCTCCACAGAGCCAAGCGTAATGTAGTAGAGCAGAGTGGATCACAGACGTCCACCTGATAGCAGTATAGAGCACGAAAGTCAAAAGACAACCAGACCGAGCCTGATATAACCTAACCGAACCAAACGTAACATAACTCAATCTGGCGTGCAGAAACCACTGTTGCAGGCCACGCCGGAGCCAGCAGAAAATATTGGAACACAGTAGTGTGCAAAAATCAACCGCATTGCAGTGAAAAGCACAAAAGCCGCAGATATCATTTCCTAAGCGGACCTCATCTAACCTAACCTAACGTAGCATATCCCAACATGACGTGTCGCGACCAATGCGCCAGCCCCCCCCCCCCCACCAGTGCAAAGCAGAATGTAGTAGAGCGCAGTTGATCACGGAAATACACGAAATAGCAGTGTAAAGCACATAAGTCAAATAGGCCTACCATTACCAAGCCAAACGCATCATATCCGTACCTAACCCAACCTATCACGAAGAGGCCGATATTGCTGACCTCCAAACAGACAAGCAGGGTGTACTGGAACGGAGTAGTGCGCAGAAGTATAGCGCATTGCAGTGAGAAGCGAAAGGTCGAAGATACTCCGAAGTAACCTGACCTAACCTAACCTAACCGATCGTAGCGTAACTCTACGGAACGTGCCGCGACCACTGCTGCCCGACTCCACAGAGCCAAGCAGAATGTAATAGAGCACAGCAGATCACTGTAACCTGCGTATAATAGTGCATAGCTCGAAAATCGCAGCCATCCTAATCAAATATATCCTTCACTGCCATACCTATGGTAACATAACTCAACATAAAGTGCTGTGGACATGGTTGCACGCTTCCCAAGCGCCAAGCGGCCGATAATAGAACGCAGTAGAGCGCTGAAGTCGAGGGATAGCAGTGTATAGCACATATGTCTAAGCTACCCTGTTCTAACCTCACCAAACGTAGCACAGCCAAACGTGGCATTCCTCAACCTAACGTGCCGAGACCACTATAGCGGACATCCGCAGAGACAAGCATAATGCACCGGGTCACAGCTGGGCACAGAAGTCCGCCGGATTTCAGTGAATAGCACAATGGCCGTAGATATCCTCACATAGCCAGACCTAACATAGCCTAACCGAATGTATCATAACACAACATGACGTGCCGCGATCACTGCTCCTGGCCTCCCCAGAGCCAAGCAGCGTGCAGTAGAGCGCAGTAGATCACAGAAGCCCAAGGAATAGCATTGTGAAGCACAAAAGTCAAAGTAGCCTGTCCTAACATAGCCAAATGTAGCATAACCAAAGGTAACTCAACCCAACCTAACATGACGAGACAGCTATTGCTGACCTCCACAGGGACATGTAAAGTGCACTGGAGGACACCGGTTCGCAGAATCCCTCCGCATTGCAGTTAATAGCACAAAAATTGAGGATATCCTAACATAACGTGACCTAACCTAATCTAACGAAACGTAGCGTGACTGAACTGAGCATGCCGCGACCACTGCTGCCGGACTCCACAGAGCCAAGTAGAACTCAGTAGAGGACAGCAGATCACTGGAACCCGCCGAATAGCAGTGTATTGCACGAAAGTCGAAGCAGTCCTAGCCAAACATAACCTAACATAACATAATCAAACGTAGCCTAAACAACATGACGTTCCGCGGTTGTTGCTGGTCTCCAAATGGCCAAGCAGAATATAGTAGGGCGGAGTATAGTGCAGAAATCCTCGGAATAGCAGTGTACATCACGAAAGTCACAGATAACTTGACCTAGCTCGACATATCCTAACCCAACCGAACGTAAAATAACTCAACCTAACTGAGATACCACTTTTGCTAGCCTCACCAGAGCCAAGCGGAATGTACTGGAGCACATTATAGCGCAGAAATCTAGCGCACTGCAATGAACAGCACAATAGCCGTAGATTTTCTAGCATAACCTGCCTAAACTAAACTAACCAAACGTAGCATGGCTCAACAAAACGTTCCGCGGCCATTGCTCCTGGCATCCCCATAGCCTAGCAGAATATAGTACAGCACAGCGGAGCACAGAAATCCAGCGGATAACATTGTATACCACGAAAATGAATGCTATACTAACCAAAGTTAAGCCTACCTCAACTATCAAAACGTGACCCAACTAAGCCTAACGTGCCGCGGGCGATATTGCTCGCCTCCCCAGAGTCGAGCCGGGTACAGTAGAGCAATGTAGAGCACAGAAATCCACCGAATAGCAGTGTATAGTACAAAAGTCGATGGTATCCGTACCTAACCTGGCATAACCTATCCTAACCAAACGCAGCACAACTGAGTATAACGTACCGCCAACGCTGCTGCTGGCATCTCCAGAGCCAAGCAGAATACAGCAGAGCACAGTATACCACATAAATCCACCGAACAGCAGTGTAAAGCACAAAAGTCAGTGTAGCATATTCTAACCAAGCCAAACGTGAAAAATCCAAACGTAAAGAGGCTCAGTATAACTTGACGAGACCACCATTGCTGTCCTCCATGGAGACAAGCTGAATTTACCAGGGCCCGGTATAGCGCAGATATCAACCGCATTGCTGTGAATACCACAAAAGCCGCAGTTATCCCAGCAAAACCTGACCGAAACTAATCTAACGGAGCGTACCATATCTCACAATAACGTGTAGCGACCACTGCTCCTGAACTCACCGTAGCCAAGCAGAATAGAGCAGAGCACTGTAGATCACAGGAATAAACCTAATAACAGTGCATATCACGAAAGCCGAAACTATTCAAACCATCCTTAGCACAACCTAACTTAACTAAACGTATCCTAACGTAATATACTGTGCTCCGGACGCTATTGCTCGAATCCCCAAGATAGAGCAAAATATAGTGGAGCAACGTAGGGCGCAGAAATCCGCGGAATAGCAGTGCAAAGCAAAAAAGAGAAAGAAATCCTGACGAATCCTTCCTAACCTACCATAACGAAGCGTAACATAACCAAACCTATCGTGCTGAGACCACTATTACTGGCCACTCCGTAACCAAGCAGAACATATTACAGTGCTGTGGGGCGCAGATATCCACCGAATAGCATTGAATAGCATAAATGTCTTAGCTATTCAATCGTTGCATAACCAAATTTGTCATATGCATACGTAGCCTGACTAAATCTAAGGCACCGAGACCACTATTGTTGGCCTCCCCAGAGCCAAGCAGAATATGCTAGAGAACAGCAGAGCGCAGAAACCCAACGCATTGCTTTGTATAGCACAAAAGTCAGACATATCCTGGTATAACCTGACCACACTTAACCCATCCAAGTGTACAGTAACTCACATTAAAGTGGCGAGACCTATATTGATGGCCTCCCAAGAACCAGGCAGAGCATGATAGAGCAACTTAGATCGCAGGAGTCCACGGAATAGCAGTGAAGAGCACATATGTAAAAGTAACCTATCCTAACCTAGCCTAACGTTACACATCCATGCGTAGCCTAACTAAGCCAAACATGAACAGACAACTATTGCTGGCCTCCATAGAGGAAAGCAGAATGTACTAGTGAACAGTAGGGCGCAGAAATCCACCGTATTGCAATGAATAGCACAAAGGCCGCAGATATCCCAACCTTACCTGACATGACCTAACATAACCGAACGTAGCATGACCCAATACGACGTCCCACGACTTCTGCTCCTGGCTTGCCCATAGCCAAGCAGAATGCAGTAGAGTACAGTAGATCACGGGATCCCAAGTAATGGCAGAGTAATGCACAAAGAACTGTGTAGCATATACGAACCAAGCCAAACCTAACATACGCATTCCTTACACAAACTAACATGAAGAGACTTCCTCTGCTGGCCTCCACAGGGCGAAGCAGAATATAATAGGGCACAGCAGAGCGCAGAAATCTGCGGAGAGCAGTGTATAGCACAAAAGTATAAGCTATCCTATCCTTGCCTCACCAGACGTAACACATCCGAACGTAGCGCATCTCAACCTATCGTGCCGGGAGCACTCTTGCTGGCTCCCGGGACCAAGCAGATTATACTAAGGCACAGCTGGGCGCAGAAATAAACCGCATTGCAGTGTATAGCACAAAAGTGAAACACAGTCTGACCTAACCAGTCAACACGTAACCTAGCCAAACGTAGTGCAACTAAACATGTCGTGACGAGATCAATATTCCTGGCCACCCCAGAGCCATGCAGAGCATACTAGAGCAAGGAAAAGCGAAAGTAATCGGCCGAATAGCAGTGTATAGCACAAGCGTCAGAGTAGACTTTCCTATTCCAATCAAACGTAACATAAACAAACGAAGCACAACTCAGCCTTACATGACGAAGCCACTAGTGTCGGCTACCACAGAGACAACCAGAAGGTACTAGGGAACAGTAGAGCGCAGAAATCAACCGCATTGCTGTGAATCGCACAAGAGCCGTGGACACTCTATCCTAACCTGACCTAATCTATCCTAACCGGATGCAGCATAACCCAACATGACGAGCCGCGGCCACTGCTCCTGACCTGGTCGGAGCCATGCAGAATACAGTAGAGCAGAGCAGATCGCAGGAATCCTCCGAAAAAGAGTGTACAGCATGAAAGTCAAATCCAAACAAACCAAGCATAACCCAACCTAACCACGCCAACCATAACCTGGCACAAAGTAACGTGCCACGACCACTATTGCTCACTTCCTCAGAGCCAAGCAGAATACAGTAGAGCACAGTAGGTAACAGGAAACCTCCGGATAATAGGGTATAGCACGGGAGACGATGCCATCCTATCCAAACGTACCCTGACATAACCTAATCAAAGGTAACCTAACTCGACACAACGTGCCGCGGTCACTATTGCTGGCGTGCCCAGGGCCAAGCGAAATACAGTAGAGCAGAGTAGATCACAGAAATACGCCGAGTAACAGCGTATAGCACGAAGGTCAATGCTATCCTAACCAAACAAAACCTTACCTAACATAACGAAACGTAACCTAACTGAAACTTACGTGCCGCGAACGCTATTGCCCGCATCTCCAGAGTCGTGCAGGGTACAGTTGAGCAATGTAGGTCTCAGAAATCCACCTAATAGCATTCTACGTTACGAAAGTCAAGGCTACCCTAGCCGAACCTGACCTAACCTAACCTTACCGAACGCAGCATAACAGAGCACAGCGTGCCGCGGCCACTGCTGCAGGCATCCCCAGAGCCATGTTGCACACCGTAGAGTACAGTAGATCGCAGAAATCCACCGAAAAACGGTGTACATCGCTAAGTCGTTGTTACACTAACCACACTTAGCCGAAACTAAAATAACCAGACGTAACCTAATTGAAAATAACGTGCATCGAGCACTATTGTTCGCCTCTCCAGGGCCGAGGAGCATACAGTACAGCAATTTCGCGCACAGAAATCCACCGGAGAGCAGTGTATAGCACAGAAGTCAAAAAATTCTAACCATGCCATCCTAACCTACCCTAACGGGACGTAATACAACTAAAACCATCGTGCCGAGACCACTATTACTTGCATCCACAGAGCCGAGCAGGACATATTAAAGCGCAGTGGGGCGGAGAAATCCACCGCATAGCGGTGAATGGCACAAAAGCCTAAGCTATTCTACCCTAACGTAGCCAAAATTGTCATTTGCAAATGTAGCGTAACATAACCTAACGCGCCCAGACCACTATTTCTGGCCTTCCCAGAGACACGCAGAATGTACTAGAGCACAGTAGAGCGCAGAAACCAACCGCATTGCAGTGAACAGAGCAAAAGTCGTTGATACCCTGGCAAAGCTTCTCCTAACCAAACATTACCAAACGGAGCATAACTCAAAACAACGTGCCGCGAACGCCGCTCCTAGCCTCCCCATAGCCTCGTAGAATGCAGTAGAGCACAGTAAATCACAGAAATCCACCGTACAACTGGGTATGTCAGGAACGTCAAAGATACCCTAACCAAAAATAACCTAACCTAGCTTAACCAAAACTAACATAGCTCAACGTAACGCGACACGACCACTATTGCTTGCCTCCCTTGAGACGAGCAGAGTACAGCACAGCAATGTTGAGCGCAGAAACCCACCGATTAGAAGTGTATAGCACAAAATCCGTGGGTACCCTGGCCAAACCTGGCATAGCCCAACCTAACCAAACGTAACATGGCTGAGCATAACGTGCAGCGAACGCCATTGCTGGCCTTCGTAGAGCCAAGGAGAGAATGTTGGAGCACATTAGAGCGCAGAAGTCTGAGAATAGCAATGTATTGTACAGATGTCTATACTATTCTGTGCTAACCTCACCAGACGTAACATAACCAAACGTGGCCTACCTGAACCCAACGTGCCAAGACCACAATTGCTGACATACGCAGAGACAAGCAGAAAATACTAGGGCACAGCAGAGCGCAGAAACCCGCCGCATTTCAGTGAACAGCACAAACGACTTAGTTACCCTCGCCCAACCCGGCTTAACGTAACCTATCCGCACGTAGCAAAACTCAACAAGACCTGCCGCTACCATTGCTCCTGGCCTCCACAAAGCCAAGTAGAGTGCAGTGGAGCGCAGTAGATTGCAGAAACCCAAGGAATAGCAGTGTGATGCGCAAAAGTCAAAGTAGCCTATCCTAAGCTATCCAAACCTAGCATACACATACGTAACCTAATTGAAACTAACATGACGAGACAGCTATTAGCTGATGCCACAGAAACTAGTAGCGTGCACTAGATCACAGCAGTTCGCAAGGATCCTCTGCATTGCAGTTAATAGCATAAAGGTGAAAGACATGCTAACATAACCTGGCCTAACGTAACCCAAATGAACGTAGCGCAACTCAACGTAGCGTGCCGCGACCACTGCTACCGCACACCACAGAGCCGTGCAGAATCCAGTAGAGCACAGCAGATCGCAGGAAACAGCCGTATAATAGTACATTGCACGTAAGTCGAAGCCATCCTTGCAAAACGAAACATAACATGAACTGTTAAAACGTAGTCTAACACAGCATAGCGTGCCGCGGCAGTTGCTGGCCTCCCCAGGGCCAAGCAGAATATAGTAGAGCGGGGTCGAGTGCAGAAATCCTCCGGCAAGCAGTGTACGGCACTAAAGTCACAGATAACTTGACCGAGCTTGACATAAAATATCCCAAACAAACGAAACGTAACTCAAACTAACGAGCCGAGAACGTGGTTGCTGGCCTCGCCGGAGCCAAGCAGAATGTACTAGAGCACTGTAGAGGGCAGGGGTCCGCCGAATAGCAGTGTATAGCACAAAAGTCAAAGCTATCCTGTTCTAATATATCCAACCTTAACATAATTGAACGTATCCTACCTCAACATAACGTGCCGCGGCCACTATTGCTGGCCTCGCCAGGGCAAAGCAGAATGTGGTAGAGCGCAGTCGAGTGCAGAAATCCACCGAACGATAGTGTATAACGCGAAAGTCGAAGCTGCCCTTACCGAAAATAGCGAACCTAAACTAGCCAAACTTGACATAGCTCAAGCTGCCGTGCCGAGACAACTATTGCTGGCCTCCACAGGACCAAGCAGAGAATATTAGAACAAAGTGGAGCGCAGAAATGCGCGGATAGGTGTGTATAGCACAAAGTCTAAACCTTCCTTTCCTATTCTCCCAAGCGTAAAGTAACCGAACGTAGCAGTGCTCAACCTAACGCGCCGGGAGCACAATTGCTGGCATCCACAGAGGCGAGCAGAAAGCACTAGAGCGCAGCAGAGAACAGAAATCCACCGCATAGCAGTGTATATCACAAAAGTCAAACATACCCAGACCTAACTTTGCCTAATCTAACCTAACCAAACGTAATGTAACCAAACATAACGTGACACGAACGACATTTCTGGCCTTCAGAGCGCCAAGGAGAGCATATTAGAGCACATTAGGGCGCAGAAATCCACCGAATAGCGTTGTATAGCACAAAGGACGAGGACACCCTGACCTATCCTGGCATTACCCATCCTAACCGTACATAGCATAACTAAATGTAGCGTGCCGCGACCGCTATTTATGGCATTCGTAGAGACAAGCGGAGTATATTATAACACAGTAGAGCACAGAAATCCCCGGATAGGTGTTTATAGCACAAGGACTAAGCTGTCCTATCCCAATCTCTACAGCGTAACGTAAATGAACGTAGCATAGCTCAACCTAACTCGCCGGGGGCACTATTGCGGGTTTCCGCATAGCAGAGCAGAAAACACTAGAGCACAGCATACCTTAGAAATCCGCCACAATGCATTGTATAGCACAAAAGACAAACGTATCCAGACCAAATTTGGCATGACCGAACCTAACCAAACGTAGTGTAACACGACACAATGTGATGAGATCAACATTTCTGGCCCCCCAGAGCCAAGCAGAGCATATCAAAGAGCATTCGAGCCCAGAAATCCACTGAATGGCACTGAATAACGCCAAAGTCAAGGTTGCCTTTCTTAACCTAGACAAACTTAACACATCCAAACGTAGCCTAACTCATCAAGACGAAACCACCACTGCTGCACACCACAGGGACAAGCAGATTGTACTAGAGCAGAGTAGAGCGCAGAAATCCACCGCACGGAAGACAAAGAGGCATATCCTAACGTGGCAAGACGTCACATACACAAACGTAGCTAAGCTCAACCTATCATGAGGAGACGACTGTTGCTGGTCTCCACAGAGACCTGCAAAATGACCTAGAGCGCAGTAGAGCGCAGAAATCAACCGCACTGCTGCAAATAGCACAAAGGTCGGTGATATTATAACCTAACCTGACGTAATCTAACCTAACCAAGCGTAGCATAGCTCAAAATAACGTGCACCGAACACTATTGCCCGCCTCCCATAGATAAGCTGTGTATAGTAGGGAAATGTAGAGCGCAGAAATCCACCGAATAGCGGTGTAAAGCACAAGAGTCAAAGAAGCCCTAACCATGACATCATGGCCTACCCAAAGGAGACGTAACGCAACTCAACCTGACGCCCCGAGACAACTATCACTGGTTTCATCGGAGTCATGCAGAGCATATTACAGCGCAGCAGACCGCTGCAATCCAACGTATGGCATTGAATGGCACAAAAGTCTAGGATATTCTGTCCTAACATAACCAAACGTGTCATATGCAACGTAGCCTAACAATACCTAACGCGCCGAGACCACTATTGCTGGCCACCCCAGAGCCAAACAGAAAATATTAGGGCGCAGTAATGCGCAGAAATCAGTGGATAGCTGTGTACAGCAGAAAAGTCTAGACTACCCCGTCCTAACCTGACCATACGTAACATAACCGAACGTAGCAGAGCTCAACATAACGTGCCCAGTCCACCATTGCTGGCCTGCGCCCAGCCATAATGAATATACCGAAGAAAAGCAGAGCACGCAATTGCAGCGCATTGCGGTGTACAGCACGTAAGTGAAACATATCCTGACCTAACGGGAGGTAATCTAACCTACCCAAACATAGTGTACCCCAACACATCGTGACGAGACCAATATTGCTGGCCTCCCAGAGACGAGCAGAGCATATTAGAGAGCATGAGAGATCAGAAATCCAACGAGTATCAGTGAATATCACAGAACGCAAAGTTCCCCATCCCAACCCAGAAAAACGCAACATATCCAGACGTAGCCTAACTCAACCTAACATGACTAGACCACCACTGCTGCACACCACAGGGACAAGCAGAATATACTAGAGCACAGAAGAGCGCACGAGTCCAATACAAAGCGGTGAATAGCACAGAATACGAAGATGTCCCAACCTAACCTGACGTAACCTAACCTAACCAAGCGTCGCATAGCGCAATGCAACGTGCCCCGACCACTGCACCTGGCCTCCACAAAGCCAAGCTGAATTTAGTAAAACAGTGTAGCTCGCAGAAGTACACCGGTTAATAACGGACAGCACGAAAGTCAGAGCTGCCTTAACCAAATTTACCATAACCTAACCAAACAGAACGTAACCTGACTCAAACTTACGTGCCTCGAGCATTATTGCTCGCCTCCTCAGAGCCGAGCTGAGTATAGCATTGCAATGCAGAACGCAGAAATCCACCAAACAGCACTGTACAGTTCAACAGCCGAAGAGACCGTATCGGAACCAGCCGAACCCAACCTAACGAAACGTACCCTAACTCAACTTAATGTGCCGAGGCCACAATTGCTGGCCACCCCAGAGTCATGAAGAGCATATTATTGGGCATTAGAGCGCAGAAATCCACGGAATAGCATTGTAGAGCACAAAAGTCAAAGTAGCTTCTCCTAACCTAGCTAAACGTGACAAACCCAACCGTAGTCTAACTGAACCAAACACTAAGAGACCACTATTGCAGGCCTCGACAGAGACGAGCGGAATATACTAGAGCATATTAGAGAGCAGAAATACACCGAACAGCAGTATATAGCGCGAAAGTAGAAGCAACACTAACCAAACGTAGCCTTACCTATCGTAACCTAACTCAAACTAACGTGCCGAGACGAATATCACTGGCCACCGCAGCACCATGCAGAGTATTTTAGAACACATTAGAGTGCAGAAACTCACCGAATAGCGGTGTGTGGCACAAAAGACAAAGTATCATATTCTGACCTAGCCAAGCGCAGCATAACGTAACGCAACCTGACCCAACCTAACACGACGAGACCACTATAGCTGACTTCAACAAAGGCAAGCAGAATATACTAGAGAACAGTAGCGCCCAGAAACCAAACGCATTACAGTGAATAGCACAAAATGCGAAGATATCCTAACCCAACATGACCAAACCTAACCTAACCAAACGTAATATAACTTAACCTAACTTGCCGATATCGCTGTTGGTGGCATTCCCAGAACCAAGCAGAAAATATTAGAACACAGGAGAGCACAGAAATCCGAGGAAAGCAGTGAATAGCAGAAAAGTCGAAGATATCCCAACGCAACCTTACCTAACCAGACCTAACGGAACGTATCATAACACAGCTTTGATTACCGTGTCCACTGCTGCCTGCGCCGCAAAGCCAAGCAGAATGTAGTAGAGCACAGTCGATCACAGGAAACTGCCACACAATAGTGTATAGCACGAGAGTCATAGTTAACCCAACCATACCTTCCTAAGCTAACCCAACGTTACGTGACCAAGCTCAACCTAACCTGCCGACACCACTATTACTGGCACAACCAGATGGGGGCAGAACATATTAGAGGACAGTGGAGCGCAGAAATCCATTGTATCGCAGTCTATAGCACAAATGTCATAGCCTACCCAACTTGACCCATGTCAGCATAACCCAACCGAACGTAGCCTAGCTCAACATAACATACCGCGACCACTATTGCTGGATTATCCAGTGTCTATCAGGACATAGTAGAGCACAGCCGACCGCAGAAATCTACCGACAAACAGTGTATAGCATGGAAGTCGATCCTATGATTACCGAACGTAACCTAAGCTGGTGTAACGAAACGGAACCTAGCTCAACATAACGTGCCGAGACAAACAATGCTGGCATTCTCAGGGCCAAGCAGAATACATTAGAGCAGAGTAGAGCGCAGAGAGCCTCAGAATAGGAATGTATAGCAAGAGGGTCAGAGATAACCTGACCGAGCTTAATCCATCCGAACCTAACCAAACATAAGGTAACTCAACCTAACGCGCCGAGACCACTATTACTGGCCTCCCCAGGGCCAAGCAGGCTATAGCAGAGACCAGTAGAACGCTGGAATCAACCGCACAACAGCGTATAGCTCGAGAGATAAGGCTACCCTCACCGAACTTAGCCTAACCTAACATAACGAAGCATGACCTGACTCAACCTAACGTTCCGAGAACAATATTGCTGATATTGTCAGGACCAAGCAGTACATAGTAGAGCAGAGAAGAGCGTAGATATCCTCCGAATTGTAGTGTATAGCACGAAAGTCGAAGATAACCTGCCCCAGCTTACCCTAACCTAACCTAACCGAACGTAACCTGACTCAACCTAACGTGCCGCGACCGCTATTGCTCGCCTCCGCAGAGACGGGCAGAGTATAGTAGAGCATTGTAGAGCGCAGAGGTCCACAGAATGGCTGTGTACGGCACAAAAGTCGCGGACATCCTGACCGAAACTGACATAACCTAACCTAACGCAACATATCATAACAGAAAGTAACGTGCAGCGAACGATATTGATGGCTTTCGTACAGACAAGCAGCGTATATTAGAACGCATTAGAGCTCGGGCATCCACCGAATAGCTGTGTAGAGCACAAAAGCTAGAGGTACCTTAACCTAACCTGATTTAACCTTACCTAACCGATCGAAGTCTAACTCAACGTAACGTGGCGCGACCGCCATTGATGGCCTTCGTACAGACAGGCAGAGCATATTGGAGCTCACCAGTGCGCAGAAATCAACCGAAAAGCAGTGTTCAGCACAAAGGTCAAGGTAGATTATCCTACCCTAGCCAAAGGTTACACATGCTAACGGAGCATAGCACACACTATGACGACGGTACCGCTATTGCTGGCCTCCACAGAGACAAGCAGAATATAGCAGACCACAGTATAGCGCAGAAATCCACCGTATTGTAGTCAATAGCACAAAACCCGTAGATACCTTAGCATAATTTGACCAAACCTAACCTAACCGAACGTAGCATATCCCAGCATATCGTGCAGTGACCGCTGCTCCCTGCCTCCGCACAGCCAAGCAGATTATGGTAGAGCACAGTAAATCGCAGGAATACACCAAATAACAGATCATAGCACGAAAGTCGGAGCTATCATAACCAAATTTACCATAACATAACCTAACAGAACGTTACATAACCCATACTCACGCGCCGCGTACGCTATTGCTCGCCTCGCCAGAGTCGAGCAGATTACAGTAGAGCAATGTAGAACGCAGGAATCCAACAAATATCAGTGCATAGCCCAATAGTCAAAGTTAACCTAGCCAGACGTAGCAGAACCAAGCTCATCATAGACCAACCTGAAGTGCCTTGACCACTACTGCTGGCCACCCCGGTGCCAAGCACCGGCAGCACGGCAGAGTGCAGAAATCCAACGCCTAGCAGTGTATACCACGAAAGCCAAAGTAATGAAAACACAACCAAATCAGATATAACCTCACCAAACTTATCCTAACTGAAGCTAACGTGGCGAGGCCCCTATTACTGGCCTCTCCAGAGCCTAGGAGAACACATTAGAGCAAGCTAGATGGCAGAAATCCACCGAAAAGCATTGTATAGCGCAAAAGTCAGGGCTATCGTATCCTAACCATACCAACCGCAACATAGCCGCAAGCAACTTATCTGAACCTATCGAGCCGAGACCAACATTATTGGCCTCCCCGGAGCCAAGCACAATATGCTGGAGCGCTGCAGAGCGCAGGAATCCACATCATTGCAGTGCATAGCACAAAAGTGAAGGACACCCTATCCTAACTTTGCCTATCCTAACCTATCCAGACGTTGCGCAGCGCAACTTAGCGTGTCGAGACCAATATTACTGACATTCTCAGCGCCAGGCAGTAGGCATTAGACCACAGAAGAAAGCAAAAATGCAACGTATAGCAGTGCATAGCGCAAAAGACAAGGCTACCGCTTCCTAACTAGTCCAAACGTAGCCAAACTCAACCTAGCGCGCCGAGAACAGTACTGCTGGCCCACAAGAGCCAAGCAGATTACACTAGAGCTCCGCAGATCGCAGAAATATACCGCATTGCGGTGCATGGATATAAAGTCGCAGATATTCGAACCATACCCGACCTGACGTAACCTAATCAATCGTAGCACATCTCAACACAATGTGCCACGACCACTGTTGCTGGCATCACCTGAGCCAAGCGGAATATGCTAGAGCCCTGCAGATCACAAGAATCCAACGGGTAACAGTATATAGCACGAAAGACGAAGCTATCACAAACAAACTTAGCCTCAACCGACACAACCAAACATAACCTAACTGTAAATAACTTACCACGAACTCTATTGCTCGCCTCCCCAGGGTCGGGCAGTGTACAGTAGAGCAATATAGAGCGCAGAAATCCAACGAACAGCAGTGAATAGCACAAGATTCTAAGCTATTCTGTCCAATCATAACAAAACTTGTCATATAAAAGCGTAACCTGACTAAACCTAACAAGCCGTGACCACTATTGCTGGCCCCCACAGAGACAAGCAGAATGTGCTAGAGCACAGCAGTGCGCAGAAATCCGCCGCATTGTAGTGAATAGCACAGAAGCCGCAGATATCCTAGAACAACCAGGGCCAACTTAGCCTAACCTAACGCAGCATTACACAACATAACGTGCAGGGGCCACAGGTCCTGGTCTCCCCATAACCAAGCAGTATGTAGTGGAGTAGAGCAGATCTAAGGAATCCACGGAATAATAGTGTAGAGCACGTAAGACTTAGCTATTCTCACCAAACTTCACCTAACCTAACATAGCCAAACATAACCTGACTCAACTTAACGTGCCGCAATAGCTTTTGCTCGACTCCCCGGGGTCGAGCAGAGCATAGTAGAGCAAAGTAGAGCGCAGAAATACACCGAACATCAGTGCATAACACAAAAGTCAAGGATATCCTAACTTAATCCGACCTAACATAGCCTAACCAAGCATAGCATAACCCAACATGACGTGCCGTGACCACTGCTGCTGGCATCCCGAGAGCCAATCAGAATACGGTAGAGCAGAGTAGAACACATAAATCCACAGAATAACAGTGTATAGCACGAAACACGGAGCTACCCTGGTCGAACATAGCCTAACCTGTCATAACCAATAGTAACATAGCTCAACCTAACGTGTCACGACCACTATAGCTCGCAACCCCAGGGCCGAGCAGAGTATTGTTCAGCAACTTACAGCGCATAAATCCAACAAATAACAATGTACAGCACTGAAGTCGAAGTTATACTAACCTAACCAGACACAACCTGACCTAAACAAACGTAGCATATCTAATTGTAACGTGCTGCAACCACTATTGCTGGCCTACCCATAGTCGAGTCGAGGATATTAGATGACAGCAGAGCACCGAAATTCATAGAATCTCAGTGAACAGCACAATAGTCATAGCACTCCGAACGTAACCCATGTCAACGTAACCTAACCAACGGAAGCCTAACACAACCTAAATGCCAGGAACAACATTTCTGGCATTCTCAGGGCCAAGCAGAAGATAGTAGAGCTCAGTCGAGCGCAGAAATCAACCGAACAACAATGTAAAGCACGAAAGTCAAGGACAACCTAACCGAGCTTTGCCGACCCTAACCTAGCCAAACATAACATGGTACGACCTAACGTGCCGAAACCACTATTGCGGGTCTCCCGAGAGCCGAGCATAAAAAATTGCAGCTTAGTAGATAGCCAGTATCCCCCGCATTGCACTGCCTGGCAAAAGAGTGAAAGATGTCCTAACCTAACCTGAAATAACCTAACCAATCCAAACGTAGTGTCGCTCAACCTAACGTGAAAAGGCCGATATTGCTGGTCTCCCCAAGGCCCAGCAGAATATAGTAGTATACAGTGAAGCGCAAACATCCGCGGACAGCTGTGTGTAGCGCAAATGTCTAAGCCATCATATCCTGACCTCATCAAACGTACAACAGCCAAACGCATCCTAACCAAACGTAATGTCACGAGACCGATATTGCTGGCCTCCCCAGAGCCAAGCAGATCGCACTAGAGCACTCTAGGCAGCAAATACCCGCCGAATAGTAGTGTATTGCGCAAAAGTCAAGGCTATCGTTTCCCAACATAATCAAACGTAACATAAGCATGCGTAACATATCTGAATCAAACGCGACGTGACCACTATTGCTGGGCGCCCCGAGCGAAGCAGAATATACCAGAACACAGCAGGGCGCAGAAATCCACCCCATGGTTGTGTATTGCACAAGAGTCGAATATATCGTGACCTACCCTGACCCCAACTAGCATAACAAGACGTAGTGTAATGCATGTTAAAGTGTTAGGACCACTATTGCTGGCCTCCACAGATCCAAGCAGAATATATTAGAGCACAGTTGAGTGCAGGAATCCACCGCATTGAAGTGCATAGCTTAAAAGTGAAGGATACCCTAGCCTAACATCTCCTAACCTAACCCAGCCAAACGTAATGTAATTCAACGCAGCGTGAGGAGACCAATATTGCTGGGATCCTCAGAGCAAGGCAGAATATGTTAGACCACAGTAGGTAGCAGAAATCTACCGAACAGCAGCGTATATCACAAAAATCAAGACCACATTTTGCTAACCTAACCAAACGCAACATGAGCGAAGGTAACCTGACTCAACATAACATCCCGCGACCACTACCTCTGGCCACCCCAGTGCCATGCAGAAAATACTAGAGCGCAGTAGAGCGCTGAAACCCACCGCAATGCAGTGAATAGAACAATAGCCGTGGATATCCTAACCCAACCTGGCCTAGCATAACCCAGCCAAGCTTAGTATGAATCAACTTAACGTGCCAGGGCCACGGTTGCTCGCCTCCCAAGAGTAGGGCGTTGTATAGTAGAGCAATGTAGAGGGCAGAAATGCACCGAATAGCAGTGTAAGGCAACAAAGCCGAAGGGACCATAACGAAGACGTACTAACCTACCGTAGCGAAACGTAACATAACTCGAGCAAACGTATCGAGACCACTATTACTGGTCACCCCACCGCCCAGCAGAACATATTAGAGCGCAGTAGGGCGCAGAAATCCACCGAATACGATGATTGGCACAAAAGTCTAAGCTATTCTCTCCAAACGTAAACAAGCTTGTCATATGCAAACGTAGCCCAAATAATCCTAAACCGCCGCGACTACTATTGCTAGCCTCCCCAGAACCAGGAAAAATACACTAGAGCACAGCAGAGCGTAGAAATCCACCGCTCTGCAGTGTATAGCACCAAAGTCAAACATTCCCTGACATAACCTGGCCTTACCTTATCTATCCAAACGTGGTGTATCTAAACATAAATGGACGAGACCAGTATTGCTGGCCTCCCCGGACCCAGGCTCACCGCATTAGAGCACACTGGAGGACCCAAATCTACCGAATAGCAGTGAATGGCACAGACGTAAAAGTAGCGCATCCTGACCCAGCCTAACGTAACACATGCAAACGTAACACAACTAAACCTAGCACGGACAGACCACCATTGCTGGCCCCTACAGAGAAAAGCAAAATGTACCAGCGCACAGTAGAGCGCTGAAATCCACCGCATTGCAATAAATAGCACAAGCACCGCAGATGTCCCAACCTAACCTGACCTAGCCTAACCTAACCGAACGTAGCGTGATGCAACGTGACGTGCCGCGACCTCTGCTCCTTGCCTCCTCGGAGGAAAGCAGGATGTAGTAGAGCGCCTTAGATCACAGAGGTACACCAAATAGCAGTTTGTAGCACGAACGTCGAAGCTATCATAGCCAAACGTAACCTAACCCGACCCAACCAAACGTAACCTAACTCGAACTAACCAGCCGCGACCGCTACTTCTCGCATCCCCTGAGTCGAGCAGAGTATGGGAGAGCAATGTAGAGCGCAGAGATCTACCGAATATCAGTGTATGTTACAAAAGTCGATGTTACCCTAGCATAACCAGGCCTAACCTAACCTAACCAAACGTAGCATAACTCGAACTAACGTGCCGACACAACTATTACTGGCCACCGCAGAGCCAAGCATAGCACATTGGGGGGGGGGCAGTAGGGCGCGTAAATGCACCGAATGGCTGTGAATGGCATGAAAGTCTAAGATACTCTTTCCTGACATAACCAAACTTGTCATATGCATACGTAGCCTAACTAAACATATCGCGCCGAGACCACTATTCCTGGCCTCCCCAGAGACAAGCCGAGATAATTAGAACGCAGTTGAGCTCAGAAGGCGGAGTACAGCAGTGTATGTCCTAACCTCACCAAACGTAACACAACCAAGCGTGGCAGAGCTCAACCTAATATGCCGAGACCACTATTGCTGACATACACAGAGACCAGCGGAATTTACTAGAGCACAGGAAGGCGCAGAAATCCACCGTATTGCAGTGAATACAAAAGCCGTAAATATCCTAGCATAACATAACCTAGCCTATTCTAGCCAAACGTAGCATATCAAAACGTAACCTAACTGAATCTAACATGACGACACGGCTGTTGCTGACGTCCACAGAAACAAGAAGAGTGCACTAGAGCACAGCAGTTCGCAAAAATTCTCCCCAATGCAGTTCATCGCGCAAAAGTGGAACATATCCTATGACAACCTGACATAACCTAACCTAACCAAACGTAGCGTAACTCAGCAGCGCGTGCCGCGACCGCTATTGTGGCCTTCATATAGCCAGGCAGAGCATGTTAGACCACAATATGGCGCGGAAGTCCACAGAATAGCAGTGTATAGCGCAAGGGTCAAAGTTGCCTATCCTAACCCAGCCAAACATAACACACAAAAACGGAGCCTAACCCAAACGATCACGACGGTACCGCCATTGCCGGCCTCCACAGGGACAACCAGAATTTACCAGACCACGGTATAGCGCAGAAATCCACTGCATTGCAGTAAATAGCACAAAAGCCGTAGATATACGTACCTAACCTGACCTAATCTAACCCAACCAAACGCAGCACAGATATACGTACCTAACCTGACCTAATCTAACCCAACCAAACGCAGCATAACCCAACAAGGAGTGCTCCGACCACTGATCCTGGCCTCCCCATAGCCAAGCAGAATGTGTTAGAGCGCAGTAGATGACCACTGATCCTGGCCTCCCCATAGCCAAGCAGAATGTGTTAGAGCGCAGTAGGTCACAGAATTACACTGAATAACAGTGTACATCACGAAAGTCAGAACTATCCTGACCAAACGTAACCCAACATTAACTAATAAAACGTAGCCTATCTCAAGATTACGTGCCGCGACTACTATATGTGGCGGGCCCAGGGCCAAGCAGAATGTGGTAGAGCAGGGTAGACCACAGAAATACACCGAATAACAGTGTACAGCACGAAGCTCTTAGCTACCCTAACCAAGCTTAACCTAACCTTACCAAACCAAGCATATCGTAATTGAAAATAGCTTGCCACGACAACTATTGCTCACCTCCCCAGAGGCGAGCAGAGTAAATTCGAGCAATGTAGAGCGCAGAGATCCGCCGAATAGCAGTGTAAGGCAATAAAGCCAAGGAGACCCTAATCAAGCCTTATTAAGATACCCTAACGAAAATGTATCGTAACTGAAACAAGCGTACCGATACCACTATTACTAGCCACAGCAGAGCAAAGCAGAGCATATTAGAGCACATTGGAGCCCTTAAATCCTGCGATTAGCAGTGTATAGCACAGATGTCTAAACTACCCTATACTAACCTATCCAAGCGTAACACATCCAAACGAAGCATAACTCATCCTAACATGGCCTGGCAACTATTGCTGTCCTCCACAGAGACAAGCGGAAGGTACATCTGCACAATAAAGCACAGAAATCCACCGCATTGCAGTGAATAGCACTAAGGCCGTATATATGCTATCGTAACCTGGCCTAACCTAACCTAACCGAACATAGCGTAACTCAAAATAACGTGCTGCGACCACTGCTCCTGGCCTCCGCAGAGCCAAACGGAATATAGTAGAGCAGAGTAGATTACAGAAACCCACGGAATAGCAGTGTAAAACACAAAAGTTGAAGCGGTATATCCGAACCTAGCCAAACGCAACATATATAAACGTAACCTAACTTAACCTAACAGAACTAGACAAGTTTTGCCGAACTCCACAGGGACAATGCGAATGTACTATAGCACACTAGTGTGCAGAAATCCATCGCGTTGGAGTGAATAGCACAAAAGTCGAAGATATTCTAGCATGTCTGGATCTAATCTAACCAAACAGAACGTAGCATAACTCAACGTGACGAGCCGCGACCACAATTCCTGGTCTCCCTAGTGCCAAGCAGAATACAGTGTAGCAGAGTCGAGCGCAGTAACCCTCCGAATAGCAGTGAATATCGCGAAAGTCATGGATAATCTGACTGTGCCTGGCATAACCTAACATAGCCAAACGTAACATAACTAACCCTAACCTGCCGCGGCCACTATTGCTAGCACACTATAGTCTGGCATAGTATAGTAGAGCACTGTAGAGCGCGAATTTCATCCGCATAGCGTTGTATAGTACAAAAGTCAAGGAAATCCTTACCAAACCGTCCTGCCCTAACCCAACGAAACATAGCCTAACCAAAACTAACGTCCAGGAGATACTATTACTGGCCTCCCCAGATCCAAGCAGAATGGACTAGAGTGCAGCACAGCGCAGAAATCCACCGCATTTCTGTATACATCACATAAGTCAAACATAGCCTGATCTAACCTGACCCTACCTAACCTACCAAACGTAGTGTAACTAAGCACGACGTGACGAGACCAATATTGCTGGCCTCCACAGAGCTAAGCAGAGCATATTAGAGCACAATCGGGCGCAGAGGTCCACCGAATGGCAGTGAACATCGCAAAAGTCACAGCGGCCTACCATAACCTAGAGGAACGTACCACAACCAAGCGCAGCCTAACTCACCTATCATGGCGTGACCACTATTGCTGGACCCCACAGAGGCAAACAGAATGTACTAGAGCACAGTAGAGAGTAGAGATCAACCGCATTGCCGTGAATAGCACAAAAGCCGTAGAAATCCTAACCTAACTAAGCTTAGCATAGCTCATAGCCACATGCCGCGACCACTGCTCCTGGCCTCCCGGAGCCAGGCAGAATGTTGTAGAGCACAGTAGGTCACAGAAATCCACCGAATAACAATGTATAGCACGAAAGTCTAAGCTAGCCTAAGCAAACATTGCCTACCCTAACCTGACTGAACGTAACATAAGTCAGCCTAACGTGCCGCGGCCACTATTGCTCGCCTCACCAGAGTCAAGCAGAGTATATTAAAGCAATGTAGAGCGCAGGCATCCACCGAAAAGCATAAAAGCCGTAGCTATCCAAGCATAACCTGACGTAACCTATCTCAACCAAACGTAGCATAACTCAACATTGCGTGCAGCGACCACTGCACCTGGCATCCACACAGCTAAGCAGAATGTAGTAAAGCACTATACGTCACAGAAGTACGGCGAATAACAGTGTATAGCACGAAAGCCCTAGCTATCCTAGCCAAACATGGCCTAACATAGCCCAGCCAAACGTAACATAATGCAACCTAACGTGCCAGGGACGATATTGCTCACCTCACCATAGTAGAGCAGAGTATAGTAGAGCAATGTAGGGCGCAAAAATCCGCGGGTAGCGGTGTAAAACACAAGAGTCAAAGAAGCCCTATACAAGCCATCGTAATCTACCCTCGCGGTACGTAACATAACTAAACCTAACTTGCAGAGACAACTACTTCTGTCCACAACAGTGTAAAGCGGAGCACAATAGAGCGGAGTGGTGCGCGGAAATCCAACAAACAGATTTGAACGGGACAAAAGTCTGATCTGTTCTATCCTAACGTAACCAAAATTGTCGTATGCAAACGGAGCCTAACGAAGCCTAACGCGACCAGACCAGTATTGCTGGCCTCACCAGAGCCAAGCAGAAAATAATGGAACGCAGTGGAGCGCAGGAATCGGAGAGAAGCTTTTACCACAGGTGACTAAACTATCCTGTCCTCAGGACAACAAACTTGACAAAACCGAACATGGCATAGCTCAACCTATCGTGCCGAGGTCATTATTGCATTCCACCACAGAGCCAAGCATAATATACTAGAGGACAGCAGAGCGCAGAAATTCACCGCATTGCATTGTATAGCACAGAAGTCAAACATACCCTGACATAACCTGACCTTACCTAAATTATCCAAACATAGAGTAACTCAACGCAACGCGAAGCGGCCAATATTGATGGCCCTCCGAGAGCCAGGCAGAGCAGATTAGATCACATTAGAGCGCCGAAATCCCTCGCATTGCATTAAACAGCAGAAGTGTCGAAGATATCCGTACGTAACCTGACCTAACCTAATCCAATGGAACGTAGCATAGCACAACATAACGTACCGTGACCAATGCTGCAGGCGACGCAAAGCCAATCAGCGTATAATAGAGCACAGTCGGTATCAGGAATCCACCACACGATATCCTAGCCGAACCTTCCTAAACTAACCAAACAGTACGTGACCTAACCAAACCTAACCTGCCGACACCATTATTACTGGCCACCACAGATTCAAGCTGGGCATATAAGAGCACACAGGAGCGCAGGAATCCACGGGATAGCAGAGTACAGCACAAAAATCAAAGTTATCCTATCCCAATATATAAAATCTTGACATAAGAAATCGTAACATGTGTATACCTGACGTACCGCGAGCACTGTTGCTGACAGCCCCCCCCCCAAGAGTCGAGCAGCACGTATTAGAGGACAGCAGAGCGTAGAAATCCAAAGAATCACTGTCTATAGCACAAGAGTCGCCTACCTGGCTTTGAGCAGTGCGGTCAATTTCACGTCGTTCCGCGTTCCGAGTCAAGTTCGGTGTCTAAATCTGAGGATTTTGTGGAGAAAGCAACATCAGAGTAAATGTGAAGTGGAAGTCTACCAGTGGCCTGAATCCCGTGTTGCCGGAAGGATTTTCAAGGGAGAAAGCAGGAAATAGAAGTTTTGGCGTCCCCGCCGCTCGCTGGTGACACTCCCGAAACTTCGAGATTCGATTCTGCCAGAACAAAGGAGCGAAAGAACTTCCCTCCAATTGTGACGGTGAAGTTTTGCAGCGTGCTCATTTTGTGCTAAACGTCACCGTGATCTGCGAACTGCAAGTGGAATTAGAAAAATTTGATGAAAATGATAATGACAGGCGGCCATCCTGGACGCCACGTAGCACGCAGCCGCAGCGTCGGTCGAGCGTACCCCACGCTCGCAGCGGAGCGGCCTGAGGGTACCTAAGGGTATACAGTTACCTGGAGCGGACTGCACACGGACGACCGCGAGGACCTAATAAACTTAATAATTCTACAACTTTAATAAATTACGAATCACACATCCCAACTATTACGATTTCAATATTTCAGTATTCGAAGTGAAATTAAAGTCAATATTAAAATTGATATTAGAAGTAAAATCAAAATAATATTAAATTCCGGAATCAGGAATAAAACAAAAATTAAATTTATACCTAAAATTAAGAATTAAAATTAAAATTTAAAATCAAAATTAAAATTAAAATTTATAACGTATATCGAACATTATCAATATTACAAACAACACAGATAACAAAGTTGAAAGAAATTAAGAATAAAAATTAAAATTAAAAACTGAAATTAAAACCAGAACTATATCAAGATTAAGGAAACCAAGAAATTAAGATTAAAATAATTAAACTAATTAACGGACGATAGTACACAATGGTGCCTATGGCGCCCGGCCCAGGTAGGAACCTGCATAAACCCTCGGTCATGTTGACGGCGAGCAAAGGTCCCGACCACCCTTGCCGGCCGCAAAGCAGGTAGCAGTATGGAGGAAAAACCATCGGGTAAGCGCAGGGCGAGTGCCACCCCGGAAAAACCCCGCCCAGAGGACCTGAAAAGCAAGAAGGTGGATGCCGAGGAAACACCGCCAATTCAGCCAACGTGCACCGTTTCGGAGATGGTGAAAAGCGCCGCCGAAATCGAGATGAAAATGCTGGCCTTCTGCCTCGACTCGGCAAAGAAGGTCGGGAAAGGGAACGCCGCAACGGTGATGGAGAGCTTCCTCAAAATGCGCAAGATCGTGGAAGCCCTCACACTAAAGGATAGCTTCCTCTGCGGCAAACTGGAAGAGAGACACTCGTCGTCAGACGAAGCGAAGGCACCATTATCCGGCGCCGTTTCCAGGACAATGGAAGCGACAAAGCGTCTCGAATCCGCGGCTAAGAGACTCACAGCCTCGGCCGCCGAGAGCGGACAAATATCTTACGCCGACAAAGTGAAAGTGTCGAGCAGAGTTCTGCCGAAATCTGCAATAATGCCACCGAAGAACGTGGTAATTATAACGCCGTCTTTGGAGGATACCGATATCAGGACGAGCGAGGAAGCGCGCGAAGCCGTCTTCACCTTGGTCAATCAAAAGAAGAGGCGCATCCAGGTGAAGTCAGTACGCCGCGCATAAGGCAATGGCATAGCGGTAGAAACGACTACCGCAGAAGGTCTCAGAGCGTTCACGGAGAACGCTATATTGAAGGTTATTGGCCTGAAGGCGACGACGCCAACAAGAAGCAGAACGAGGATGATCATATACGACATCCCGAGAGAACTGACGGAATAGGACATCCGCGCTTGCTTGAGGAAGCAAAATAAGGAAAAGTTGGGCGACGCGGATGTGCAAGACATAAAATTCTGCTTCCGTACAGGGAGAAAGGATATCGAAGAGACAATCTGGGTCGTAGAGGTCAGCCTTCAAATACGGAGCAAAGTGATATCCGGAAAATTATTCATACCATGGAATGCATGTAAAGTCCGGGACTTCATCGCCGTCAGCCGCTGCTACAAGTGTCAAGGCTTCGGGCCCGTGGCCAAGCACTGTAGACAGAAGCACGGCACCTGCGATCACTGTGCCGAAACCGGGCACGACACAAAAGCTTGCCCAACAAAGAAGAATAACGCAGTCTGCGTAAACTGCAAGAGGAGCGGCAAGAAGAGCGACCACGCAGCCACCAGCGTGAATTGCCCGTCCTATAAAGCCGCACTGGAGAGGACAGTCGAATGAAACGTTTATGGATAAGAAGAGAAACGGTCGGACGGAGGAGATAAGGATCCTGCACCACAATATGCAGAGGTCAAGAATCGTGCCCCATGAGGTTTGGTCGCAGATGGAGCTAACGGGCGCAGACATAAACTGATGCAGGAGCCCTACACCATGGAAGGTAACATACCTGGATTTGGGACGAGCGTCGCGATCGTTTGTCGCGGGGATAACAGTGCTCCACCCCTCGCGGCGGTGGGGATCAGAAGAAATCACATCTCGGCTCTCGAAATCGCGAGTTTGTGCACGAGACACTGCGCTTGTGTACAGATAAGCGACGGAGACAACGAGATATACGCGGTCAGTCAATATTTTCCTCCGTCGGAAAATATTGAAGTCGGCATCGCGCAGCTGGACAAGGTGTTGACGTACCTGCGCGGCAAAAGTGTCATCGTCGGAGCGGACGCCAACGCCAAGTCGTCCCTGTGGTTCAGCAGGGAGCTTGACGAACGCGGCGAGCTCCTCGACGGCCTGATTGCACAGCACGGTCTGTTGGAGCTGAACCGGCCGTGCGACGTCACAACGTTTGAGACAACGCGCGGGAAGTCAAACATCGACATGACGCTCGTCACTCCGGAAGCTCTACCGCTCGTGCGCGACTGGAAGGTGCACGAGGACGGAACCTCCAGCGACCACCGGATACTGGGGACGCGCCTTAACCTCAAGAAGAGGAAAGCACTCCCACCACCACTGCCACCACGCTACCACACCAGTAAGGCCAAGTGGGACAAGTTCCACAAGCTCACCATGGAAGAGAGGAGGAACCTGTCCGAAATGGTAATCAGGTGTCAGAGGACGTAGAGAGTATGGTCGTAGAGCTGGAGCGGGTTCTCACCAAAGCCTGCCACGCGACCATACCGAAAAAGAAATGGCACGAAAGGTCCAACCCAATATCTTACACGTGCCAAGAGAGATGCGTAACGAGCAAGAAGGAGGTATCAGGGTACCAAGGACCCCGCAACGAGGGAGACAGAGATACAGCACTACCGCGAATTACGAATGAAGTACACCAGAATGGTGACGAACGCGAAGATCCAGAATTTGCGCCAGTTCGTCACCGAGGAAGGAAATAAAGAGCCCTGGGGAATTGTTTACAAAACTGCCCTCGGGAAACTGTGGAGAGAAGGGGCGACGTGCGCACTCCGCTCGCCGCAAGAAGAAATATCGAGCTGGCGATCCACGGCAGAGGCGATGTTAACCGCGCTCGTTCCAGATGACGACGTGGAAAAGGACACGCCCGAGCAACGGTGGATCCGAGAGGACTCCAAGAACGCGCCGGAAACCGCAGACAGCCTCCCATTCAGGTACGAGGAACTGGGTAGCGCGATAGCGCTGCTCAATGGAGGCAAATGCCCTGGCCCTGACTGAATCGAGTCGAAGGTGTCTCAGGTGGCATGGAGCTCTATTCACCAAGAGCTACTGAATCTCGTCAACGCCAGTTTGGAGTGGGGATTCTTCCCGAAAAGGTAGAAAATCTGAAACGTCGTTACGATTCTCAAAGGACCGGACAGAGACAAAAGAAGCCCAAAGTCGTATAGGCCGATAAGCTTGCTCTCAATGATTGGCAAGCAATTGGAACGACTAATGGTGAAAAGGATGGCCCCACGCTTCCGCAATCATATACCGTCATCGGAGCGACAGTTCGGATTCCGTCGAGGAAAATCGACAGAGGACGCTATTGTCAAACCACGAGGAGTGGTTAATGACAGGAGTGAGTGGAAGTACATTTTAGCGGTTGCACTCGACATATCGGGTGCCTTCGATAATGTGTGGTGGCCTAACGTGCTCCACGAACTGAAGCGAAGGAACTGCGCGCAGAACCTGTACAAACTGACGCAAAGCTACTCCACGGACAGGAGAGTGCAGCTGATGGGTAAGCACGTATCTGTCGAGAAGCAAGTAACAATGGGTTACACGCAAGTTTCGATACTTGGACCCAGCTTCTGGAATCTCGTTTTCGACGTCTTGCTGGCGCAACTAGTGTCCGAGCAGACCCAATGCGAAGCGATCGCGTACGCCGGCGATGTAATAATCCTGGTCGGCGGTAGCTCGCGGGAGGAACTGCGGCGAGATGTGCAATCAGCGGTCACAGCGGTCTCTACATGGTGCAGCTGCAAGCGGCTTGCACTGTCGGCCGAGGAGACGGACATGCTGTTGGTCACTGGGAAGATCGATGCCGAACGACCACCAACAATACGCATAAACGGGAAAAGCATCAGGATGCGCCCATCGATCAAATACCAGGGCGTTCATCTTGAGCGCGGCCTGAGAATCGAGATGCACGTGCAAGAATCAGCGCACAAGTGCAGCAGAATGTTCAATAGCCTTGCAAATGTGGCCAAGGCGAACTGGGGTCTCGGACGTGGAGCCTTAACCACCCTGTACTAGAGGCTCTTTGTCCCGATCGCCACGTACGCGGCAGCTGGCCGGAGCGACATGCTGAACTTGAAGACAAAGAAGATCCTCGAGAGATCGCAGAGAATGGCCTTGCTTCAGGTCACGAAGGCATGCCGGACAATTTCTACAGAGGCTCTACAAGTGACAGCTGGCGAAATGCCAATCGACCCGGTGGTTGGGATGCCCGCGCGAATGCACGCAGAAAGGAAAGGATCCACGAACGTGATGGAAACAAAGCGGTGCCTACGGGACGAGGCCATGGCCACTTGGCAGGAGATTTGGCGAGCCACACAGAGATGATGAACAACGTACGCCTGCTTCAGCAGCGTCCATGAGAGGGTCAAGGATAAATGGATCCACGTGGACCACTATGTGACACAGAGACACAGAGATGATGAACAACGTACGCCTACTTCAGCAGCGTCCATGAGAGGGTCAAGGATAAATGGATCCACGTGGACCACTATGTGACACAGTTCCTCACTGGCCACGGAGACTTCAATAGCAAACTGAAGTACCTTTGCTGCAGCGATACGGAACTGTGCGACTGCGGTGAAGAGGAAACGCCGAGGCACATCATAGAAGAGTGCCCACTCTATGGTCAAAACCGGCGCGCACTGAAAGAAGGACTCGACGGCCACAGATTCAGATAGCCAGTCGAATGTCGTATCCTCACGTCGAGAAAGGCGTTTCGTCACTTTCGTAAGCTCGCTCGCGACGTACTCTCCGCCAAGGAGAAGAAATGGCGGGAACGAAGAGAGGGAACAACATTAAGAGGAAAACGTGGTGGCGGAGGGAGAAGGTGTGGTGTGGATGAAGAAGAAGGAATTAGAAGCAGAGGACCAAGAAGAAGCACAAGGCTGGCACAAGCAGGACCCAACCGGGACAGGACCAACCGCTGCTAAGGAGGAAGCAGCCAACTTGTACATACGAAGAAGATGGCCAGACAGGATGACAACGAGAAGCACCGGAGGAAAACAGCAGCAACGGGAGTGAGGTAAGGCGCCTGTCACCGTCACCGCAGGCGGTATCCAGAGACGGATACCGGGACTAGACGGGTATATCGGCACACGCCATCCTGCTGGGACCGAGCGAAAGCTGACAGATCCGCCTCCACGTGGCCCTCGCTGGCAACGAGGCTGCGGGCTGCTAGACAACCCGGAGCCACGGCCAAGTGATCTGCTTCCCGCAAGGGTTGGTCCAACTTACCCCATGATCCTTAAACGGTGAGGGCGGGGTTTTTCCTAGCCGCGTGTCCAACACCTACACACGCGTTCCCCTGCGGCGGCGACGTTAGAAAGTACAGTAACATATTTTTCGCGAAGCCGTTATAAAGCATTAGCTCGAGGCACGGCGCGGTCGCCAGTTGGCGGGTGCCGGTAACGCGCACAATACTTGTCGATAGCACAAAAGTCATAGCTTTCCGAACTTGGCTCATGTTAGCATAACCTAACCGATCGTAGCCTAACTCAACGCAACGTGCCGCGACCACTATTGCTGGCCTTCCCAGTGCCAAGCAGAATATAGTAGATCACAGCCGACAACAGAAAGCACTGAACAGCAGTGTATAGCATAAGAGTCAGGCATATCCTTACCGAACTTAACCTAACCTGTCACAAATAAACGTTACATAGCGCAAGCTAAAGTGCCGAATAAACGTTGCTATCATTCTCAGGGCAAAGCAGAATATTGTATACCATAGTATAGCGCAGAAATCCACCGCATTGCAGTGTACAGCACGAAAGTCAGACAGATCCTGAAATAACTGGACTCTTCCTAACCTACCCAAATGTAGTGTACCTCAATATAACGTGACGAGGCAGATATTGCTGGCGTCCCCAGAGGGAGGCAGAGCACATTCGTGTACATTAGAGCGCAGAAATCCGCCGAACAGCAGTGACAAACACTGAAGACATAGCAGCCTGTCCTAACTTAGCCAAACGTAATATACCCAAACGTAACACATCCCAACCTAGTCTGACGAGACCACTGTGGCTGGCATCCCCAGAACCTAGCAGAATATGCTAGAGCATAGCACAGATCTGAAATCCACCTCATTGCAGTGTATAGCACAAAAGTCTGACAAATCCTGAAGTAACTTCACCCCTCCGAACCTATCCGAAAGTAGTGCGACTCAATGTAACGTGACGAGACAAATATTGCTGGCCTCCCCAGAGTCAGGCAGAGCACATCAGAGTACATCGGAACTCAGAAATCCACCGAATAGCAGTGAATAGCACAAAAATCAAAGTAGAGTGTCCTTACATAGACAAACGTAACGCACCCAAACGTAGCCTAACTCAACCTGACATGAAGTGACCACTATTGCTAGAGACCACAGAGGCAAGCAGAATGTACACGAGCACGGTAGGGCGCAAAAATTCACTGCATTGCGGTGAAAAGCACATAAGTCGAAGATATCCAAACCTAACCTGTCCTAACCTAACATAACGGAACGTAGACTAACTAAGCATATGGCGCCGAGGCCACTACTCCTGGCCTGCGCACAGCCAAGCAGAGCATGTCACAGCAATGTAGGGCGCTGAAATCCACCGAATGCTGGTGTAAGGCGCAAAAGTCTGTTCTACCCTATCCTAACCTGGCCAAACGTAACGTGACTGTACGTAATGTACCTCATCCTAACGTGCCGGGACTGCTGTTTCTGACCTCGCCAGAGCCAAGCAGCACATGCTAGAGCACAGTAGATTGCAGAAATCCACCGAGAAGCAGTGTACACCGCGCAAGTCGAAGCTATCCAAACATAACTCAGACAAATGTAAACTAATCAAACGTAGCCTAACTCAGCCTAACGAGCTGATATCACCATTACTCGCCTCCCCATCGACGAGCAGATAATTTCAGAGCAATATAGGGCGCACGAACCCCCGAATAGCTATGTACGGCATAAAAGTCGAAGCTATTTTGTCCTAACCTCACCAAACGTAACATAACCTAACGAAACTTAACTCAAACTAATGTGCCGAGACCGATATCGCTGCAATTCCCAGGGCCAGGCAGTGCATACTGGAGCACAGTAGAGCGCAGACGTCCATCGAATAGCAGTGTACATCTCAAAAGATAAGCTATCCTATACAAACCCAGCCTAACCCAACCTCACCGAACGAAGCCCGACTGATCGTAACGTGACGAGACCACTATTGCTGGCCTTACCAGAGCCAAGCTGAAGATATTTGAGCACTGTATGGCGCAGAAACCCACCTAAGAGCAGACTATAACACCAAAGTCAAAACTATATTCTCCTATTCTGCGCAATCATAACATAACCAAATGTAACCTGACTCAAGCTAACGTGCCGCGACAACTATTGCTCGTCTCCCCAGAGCCAAGCAGGATACATTAGTGGAGAGTAGACGGCAGAAATCCGCAGAATCACAGTGCAAATCAGAGCGTCGAAGCTACCCAAACCGGTCCCATAGCAACAGTACATAGCCGAAGATAGCCTAACTCAAATTAACCTGCCGAGGCCGCTATTGCTGCACACCCCAGAGCCAGCAGGACATACTAGAGCACAGTAGAGCGCAGAAATCCAACGAATAGCTGTGCACAGCACAATAGTTAAAGATATCCTAACAAAACTTAGCCTAATCCAACCCATCCGAACGTAACCTGACACAGCATAACGTGCCGTGGACACTATTGTTGGACTTCCCTGAGGCAAGCTGTAAATATTAAACCACTGTCAGGTGCAGGAATTCACTTTATAGCAGACTATAGCACTAAAGTCAAACCCGTCCTCTCCTAACCATTCCATTCGTAACATAACCAAGCGCAATATATCTCAACCTAACGTGCTGCGACAACTTTTGCTTGCCTCCCAGCGCCAAGCAGAACACATTGGTGGAGAGCAGAACGCGGAAATCCATAGAATCGCGGTGTACATCAGAAAAGACATAGCTACCCAAACCTAACACAAGCCAACAGCACGTAACCAAACATAGCCTAACACAACCTAACGAACCCAGACCGCTATTGCTGCCCTCTACAGAGCCGAGCAGTACACACTAGAGCACAGTAGGGTGCAGAAGTCCACCGAGTAGCAGTGTGTAGCACAGAAGTCAAAGTTATCCTATCCTAACCTAACCAAAAGTAACACAACCAAGCGTAGCCTAACACAACCTAACGTGCCTAGACAGCTATTGCTGACCTCCCCAGAGCAAAGCAGAATATACTAGATAAAGGAGACCGCAGTAATACGCCGCACTGATGTGCGAGGCACAAATGTCAAAGCTATCCTATCCAAGCCTAACCAAACGTAACATAACCAATGTAACATAACTCAACCCAGCGTGACAAGAGCACTATTCCTAGTGTCCACAGGGACAAGCGGATTGCGATAGCGCACAAAAGAACGCAGAAGTCCATAGAAGAGCAGCGCGCAGCATAAAAGTCTCTGCCATCCTAGACTAACACAACGCATCCTAACCAAGCCAAACGTAATATGACCCAAACTAACTTACCGCGAACACTATTGCTACCCTCCCGAGAGCGGGGCAGAGCATAGTACAGCAATGTAGAGCTCAGTAATCCACCGAATAGCAATGTATACCACAAAAGTCTAAGCTATCCTGTCCTAACCTAACCAAGTGTAACGTAACCGATCGCAACATTGCTCAGAATGACGTACCGAGACCAACACCGCTGCCCTCCCCGTAGCCAAGCAAAATATACTATAGCACAGTAGTGCTCATGGATGCACAGGATAGCTGCGTATAGCACACAAAGCCACATCCATGTTGAGAATGCTAATCCTAACCTAATCAAAGCGAACGGAGCATAACTGAAGCAAACGTGCCGCGAACATTATTGCTCGCCTCGCCAGAGACAAGCAGAATATATCAGAGCACAGTAGACCGCAGAAGCCAACGGAACAGCAGTGGAAAGTGCAAAAGTTAAAGCTCTCCTATCCTAACTTAACCAATCGTGACATGGCCAAGCGTAACATAACTAAAAGCATCGTGCCCAGAACGCTATTGCTGTCCTCACCAAAGCCATGCGAAGCGCCTTAGAGGGTAGTAGAGCGCAGAAAACCGCTAAATAGCAATGTGTGGCCCAAAAGTCAAAGCCACACCTTCTTAACATAGCCGCATCTAACCCAACCGAACGTTGTATAACTCAAACCAACGTGTCGCAACCACTATTGCTGGTCTCCGTAGGGCCATGCAGAATATATTAGAGGAGAGTAGGGCGCTTAGATCCATCGAATCGCGGTGTATAACAGAAAAATCAAACCCATCCAAGCCTTACTCACGCTAACATAGCATAACCTAACCAAACGTAACATAATTCAACGTATTGTGCCATGACCGCTAATACTGGCTGCAAAAGATTCCAGCAGAAAACAGCGGAGCAATGAAGGGCGCAGGTATGCACCGAGTAGCAGTGTATAGCACAAAAGTCAAAGCTGTCCCGCCCTAACCTAACCAAACCTAACCAAGCCAAACGTAATCTGGCTCAAACTAACGTGCCGCGACCGATATTGCTGGCCTCCCATGGGCCACGCAGAACATATCAGAGGAGAGTGGGGCGCGGAAATCCATAGAATCTCTGCGTACAAAAGAAACATCAAAGCTATCCTTACCTTACCCACGCTGACATAAACTAAACAAACGTAACCTGACCCAGATTAAAACACCGGGGCAACTATTTCTGGCCTCCCTAGAGCCAAGGAGAACGTATTAGAGAGTAGTAGAGCGCCAAAAAGCTCCGAATAGCCGTCTATAGCACAGAAGTCAAAGCTACCCTATCCTAACCTTACCAAACGTAACATAACCAAGGGTTATGTATCTCCACCTGACGTGCCGAGACCACTATTGCTGGCCTCCGCAGAGCCAAGCAGAACACTCTAGAGAACTGTAGAGCGCAGAAACCCACTGAAAGGCTGTTTATAGCACGAAAGTCGAAGCTACCCAAACATAATCCAATCTATCGTACCCAAACCAAACGTGGCCCTACAAAGCCTGACCCCCCGAGACAACTACTACTGGCCTCCACAGAGTCGAACAGAGTGCAGAAGAGCACAGCAGAGCGTATAAATACACCAAATAGCAATGTACACCGCAAAAGTCAAAGAGAGCCTAACCTAACCAAACATTTATTTACTTAACCTAACGAACAGGGACCTTTACTGCTGGTCTCCCAAGAACCATGCAGAACATACAAGAGCACAGTAGATCGTAGAAATCCACCGAAAGGCAGTATGTAGCACAAAAGTCAAAGGTACCCTGTCCTAACATAACGAATCGTAACACAACCAGACGCAACAGAACTCTACCTAATGTGCCGCCACCACTATTGCTGGCCTCCCGAGAGCCAAACAGAACATGTCGGAGGAGAGGAGATCGTCGAAATCCACAGAATCCCAGTTTAATGCAGAGAAGTCGAAGATACGCGGACCTAACACAAACTAACGTATCCTAACCTGACATAGCAGGCTCAACATAACGTGCCGCGTCCACTATTGCTGGCCTCCACAGAGCCAAGCAGATAACAACAGCGCAATGTACGACGTTCAAATCCGCAGAATAGCATTGTATATCACAATGGTCATATCTATACCAACCAAACTTATCCAATCTTACCCTAACCAAACGTAACATAAATCAACATAACCTGCCGCGACCACAGTTTCTGGCGTCCCCTGACCTAAGCAGGTTGTCGTAGCGCGCAGTTGAGCGCCGGAGTCTATAGAATAGCAGTGTGTATCACGGAAGTCGAAGCTACCATAACCTAACCTAACGTATTCCTGCTCAAACTAACGTGCCGCGCCTAACACTGCTGGCTTCCAGAGAGTCGAGCAGAGTATGGTAGAGCACCGAAGAGCAGAGATCTCCATAAGATGTCAGCGTTGAGCGCTCACGTCAAAGCCATCCTAGCCAAACCCGACCTAGCCTAACATAAACAAACGTAACCGATCCAAAGTTAAAGTGCCGCGACCTGTATTGCTGGACCCCACAGTGCCACGGAGAGCATAATAGATAAGGGTAGAGAGCAGAAGCCCATAGAGTCGCACGTTCTCGGAAAGAAATCGTAGCTATAAAAGCCTAACCAAAGCTAACACAACCTAACACGAACGTATCCTATACCAAACTGTCTTGCCGAGACAACAATTACTGGCTTCCCCGGTGCCAAGCAGAACATACTACAGCACAGCTGACAGTAGAAATACACCGGATGACAGCATATACAGCGAAAGTCAGATGTATCCAAACCTGACTCAAACTAACATAACGCAGCCAAACCTACTCTAACTCAACCTGGCGGGACGGGACCACTATTACTTGCCGCCCCAGCGCCAAGCAGAATATACTAGAGAACAGTAGAGCGCAGAAAGCCACAAAATTGCAGTGTATGGCGCAAAAGTCAAAGATAACGTAACCTAACCTAACCTAACTTAACCTAAACAAGCGTAGAATAGATAAACTTATCGAGCCGGGACCTCTATTGCTGGCCTCCCCAGTGTCAAGCGTAGAATATTAGAGAACAGCATAGCGCAGTAATCCCCCGAATAGCAGTTTGTTGCACAAAAGTCGAAGTTATTCTATCCTAATCGATCCAAACGTAACATAAGCAGACGTATAGTAAACCAACTTGACATGCCACGAAGGCTACTGCTGGCCTTGTGAAAGCTGAGCATAGTATAGCAGTGCAACGTACAACGCAGAAATCGCCCGAATTGCGATGCAAAGCGAAAAAGCGAGAAGTATCCTAAGCTAATCTGACCTAACCTATCTTAATGAAACGTAACCATTACCAACCTAACGTGCCTAGTCCACAGTAGCTGTCCTCCCAACCGCCAAGCGGGGAATATTACAGGGGAGAAGAGCTCAGAGGTTCATAGAGCGGAAGAGCATAGCACGAAAGTCAAAGGTATCCTAACCAACCACAAACAAACCTAACGCGCCACAGCCACAATTTAAGGAACTCCCAGAAGATAGCTGGGAGTGTTAGATCACAGCAGAGCGCAGAAATACACCGAGTAACCGTGAATAGCACAAAAGACATAGCTACACTTTGCTAACATAACAATACGCAGCAAAACCAAGCGCAACATATCTCGGGCTAACGTGCCGAGGCCAATACTGGTGGCATACCCTTAATAACAATACGTAGCAAAACCAAGCGCAACATATCTCGGGCTAACGTGCCGAGGCCAATACTGGTGGCATACCCTTAGCTGAGCCGAATAAGCTGGAGCAATGCAGAGCGCAGAAATCCACCGAATAGCAGTGCATAGCACAAAAGTGAAAGCAATACCAGCCAAACATATCCGAACCTAGCCAAGCCATGCGTAACCTAACTCAACCTTGCGTGCCGAGACCACCATTGCTGGGCCCCCCAGAGGCAATCAGACCATACCGGGGCGCAGTAGAGCGCAGAAATTCAACGTATAGCAGTGTATAGCACAAAAGACAAATCTATCAAAACCTAACCCGAACCAATGTTGCCTCGCCAACCGTAGCCCAACTGAAACTGACGTGCCGAGCTCACTGTTACTGTCGTCCCCACTGTCGAGCAGAGTATAGTAGAGCACAGTATAGCACAGAAATCCTCAGAATATCAGTGTTGGTCACATGTGTCAAAGCTATCCCAACCTAACCAAACCAAACATAACCTACCCAAACGTAATTTAACTACACCTAACGTGCCACGGCCACTATTTCTGTCCACCCCACGGAAATGCAGGGTATATTAGAGCACAGCAGAGGGCAGGAATCCACGGAAGATCGGTGCATGCCACGAAAGTCACTGTCATCCAGGACGAAACTTATCCCAACCTATCCCAAACAAACGTAGCATAACAACACCCACAGTGCCGCGACGACCATTATTGGCCGACCGAAATTCGAGCAGGGTATAGTAGAGCAATGTAGAGCGCAGAAATCCGCCAAAGTGCAGTGTACAGCACAAAAGTTTAAGCAATCACCTCATTACATAGCCAACCTTATTATGACCAAACGTAACGAGGAAGAGCCTTGGGAGCCACGACCAGCATCGCTCTCCTCGCGAGAGCCAAGCAGAGCGTTGCAGAGCAATGTAGGATGCTGGAATCGACGGAATATAAGCGTGTAGCACGAAAGTCAAAGCTATCCTCATCAAACCCACCCAAACCTAACATAACCAAACTTAACATGACACAGCCTAACGTGCCGAGATTATTATTCCCGGCGTCCACAGATACAAGCAATGTGAGATCGCGCACTGAAGAGCGCAGAAGCCCATAGAATGCCATTGTGTGGCACAAAAGTCGAAGCAATAATAACCTAACACATCGTAACCCAACCTAGACAAACATAATCTTACTCAAACTAACGTGCCTCGATCACCATTGCTGCCCTCCCGAGAGTCGAACAGAGTACAGTAGAGCAATGTAGTTCGCTCAAATCCACGGAATAGCTGTCTACGGTACCAAAACCGAATCTATCCAGATATAGCCCAAGCAAACGCAACCTAACCAATCGTATCCTAACTCAGCCTAACGTAACGAGGCCACTACTTCCGTCCTCACCATAGCCAAACAGAATAAGCTAGAGCGCAGTAGAGTACAGAAAGCCACCAAATAGCTGTGTATAGCACAAAAGTCAAAGTTACCCTATTCTGACCTAAACAAACATTACCTGACCAAACGTAATATCGGTCAACCTATCGTGACGACAGTACTACTGCCGCACTACCCAGCGCCAAGCAGAGCGTATAAGAGGAGAGTCGAGCGCATAGAACCACAGAAGGGCAGTGGCAAGCACGAAAGTCAGAGACACCCGGACCAAACACTAATAAACCTAACCTAACCAAACGTAACTTAACACAACTAAAAAGCCCCGCGGCCACAATTTCTGGCATTCCCGGATCAAAGCAGAGAACATTAGATCGCGTTAGAGGCAGGAATCCACCGAACAGCAGTGTATAGCAGAAAAGTCAAAGATATAGTGTACTAACCTAGCCAAACGTAAAGCAACTAGACGAAACATAGCACAGATTAACGTGCCGAGAACACTCTAGCCGGCCTAACCGGAGCCAAGCAAAACGTGCTAGAGCACAGTAGGGCGCAGATATCCGCCGAACAGAAGTCCATACCAGGAAAGTCAAACCAACCCAGGCCTAACCAAGGACAAGGTAGTCAAACCTGATGTAGCCTAACTCAACCAAACGTGTCGGGAACGCGATTACTGGACCCCGGGAGTCGAGCAGAGTACAGTAGAGCGATGTAGACCGTAGAAATGCACCGAATAGCAGTATATAGCACAAAAGTCAAAGCTAAAATATCCTTACCTAGCAAAACGTAAAACAACCGATCCCAACTTAACACAGACTAACGTGCCGGGACCAATACTGCCGTCATGCCCATAGCCAAGAAGAATATACTAGAAAACGTCAGAGCGCCGAAATTCACCGAATAGCAGTGTATCGCACGAAAGTCAAAGCCATCCTAACCTAATATAGCCAAACATAGACTAACCAAACGTAATCTATCTGAACTATACTAGCCGCGACCACTACTGCTGCCCTCCAGAGAGCCAAGCTGAACGCACTAGAGCACAGCAGAGCGCAGAAATTCAACGTGCAGCGGAGTATAGCACAAAAGTCAAAGCTAACCCGTCGTAACCTAACCAAACGTAACGTATACTAACGTAGCATAACAATTCCTAACGTGCCGAGACCACCATTGCTGCCCTCGTCAGGGCGAAGCAGTGTATATTAGAGGAGAGTAGAGCGCAGAAGTCGATGGAATCGCAGTGCATATCACAATAGTCGATGTTACACTATCCTAACGTAGCCGAACGTAACATTACCGAACGTAGCTTAACTGAACCAAACGCGCCGCGACACACTTGCTTGCATCCCCAGAGCCAAGCAGAACATAGTAGAGCACATCTGAGGGCAGGAGTCCACCGAAAAACAGTCTATGCCAAGAAAGTCATAGATATCCAAACCCAACCAAAACAGGCATACACTAACCAACGTAACCTAATGCAGCATAACGTGCCGAGACCACTATTACTGGATTCGCGGATACAAGTAGAGTATACTATAGCACAGCGGACTGCAGAAAGCCTCCAGGCAGCAGCGAATAGCACACATGTCGAGGATATCCTAACCTAAACTGACCTACCATAACCAAACAAAACGTAGACTGACTAAACCTAATGAGACGAGGCCGGCATTACCACCGCAGTGCCAAGCACAACATTGCAGAGCTCAGTAGATCGAGGGAATCCACTGAATAGCAGTGCATTCCACGAAAGTCCAAGCTATGGAAGCCTCACCCAAACTAACGTAGCCTAACTAAACGTGGCGTAAATAAACCTATCGCCTCGAGACCGCCATTGCTGCCCTCCTCAGGAACAAGCTCAGCATATTAGAGCAAAGTACAGCGCGAAAATCCGCCGAATAGCAGTGTAGAGCACAATGGCCGAAGCTTGTACCCCTAACTTAACCAATCGTAACGTAACCAAACGTAGCCTAACTCAACATAACGTGACGTGATCACTATTGATGGCGTAACCAGGCACTGACAGAATACGGTAGAGCAGAGTAGAGTCCTGATGTCGATATGATACCTGTGTTGGACACAAAACACGAAGCTGTCCTAACATAACCCAAAGGTACTTAACCCGAACAAACGTAATATAACTCAACCTAACGTGCCGAGACCAATATTGCTGGCCTCCTCAGAGACAAGCGGAGCATATTAGAGTACGGTAGAGCGTAGAAATCCACCGAATAGCAGCGTATAGCACAAAAGTCATAGCTATACTCCCAACCTAATCTGACCGAAAGTAACCTAACACGAACTTTCGTGCCACGACCACTATTGCTGGAAAACCCAGGGCCGAGCAGAGTATAGTAGAGCAATATAGAGCACAGAAATCCTCAGAATAGCAGTATAGAGCTCAAAAGTAAAGGCTATCCTTTCCTAAACTATCCAAACGTAACAGAGACAAACGTATCCTAACTAAACCTAACGAGCCAAGACCACCATTTCTGTCCTCTCCAGCGCCATGCAGAACATACTAGAGAAAAGTAGAGTTCATAAATCCAACGAATAGCAGTGTACAGCATAAAAGTCATAGCCATCATAACCAAACCTAACCCAACATATCATAGCCAAACGTAACCTATCCCAACCTATTGGGTCACGAACAATATTGCTGGCCACGCCAGGGCCGAGCAGAGTATAGTAGAGCAATGTAGAGAGCAGGAACACGCAGAATAGCAGTGTATAGCGCAAAAGTCAAAGTTATCCCACACAAACCTAACCAAACGTAACATATCCAAGTACAAAGTGATCCATACTATCGTACCCAGACAACTATTGCTTGCCACCTCGGTGCCATACGGAACAGGCCTGAGCACGGCAGAGCGCAGAAATCCAACGAATAGCAGCATATACCACGAAAGTCAAGGCTACACTATGTTAACCCTAACTAACATAACCCAACCAAATGTAGGCAAACTCAACATAACGTGCCGAAACCACAATTGCTGGCTTCCGCGGAGCCAAGTAGAGCATGCTAGAGCACAGCAGAGCGCAGTAGTCCACCGCATTACAGTATATAGGACAGGAGTCCAAAATATCCTAACCTAACCCAAACAAACCTGACCTAACCAAATGTAACTTATCTCAATCAGACACGCCGCTGCTACAATTTCTGGCCACCGCAGCGCAAAACAGAGTATATTAGATAACAGTAGAGCGCAGAAATCTTCTGAATATCAGTGCATAGCACAGAAGACGAAGCTGTCCATACCTAACATAACCAAACGTAGCATACCGAAACATAACCTAGCTCCACCAAATAGCCCTCCACATCTATTGCTGACCTCCCCGGAGCCGAGCAGAATATACTACAGCCCCGTAGACCACCGAAATCCGCGGCGCTGAAGCTAACAGCACAAAAGTCGAAGATATCCTAGCCTAACCTACCAAACCTGACACAACCAAACATTGCCTAACTCAGTATAACGTACCAAGACCACTATTGCTGTCTTTCCCTGTGCCATGCTGAACATAACAGATCATGGTGGAGCGCAGATATCCAATGAGTATCAGTCTGCAGCACAAAAGTCAAAGCAATACAGTCCTAGCGTAACTAATCGTAACATAAACAAACGTAACCTAACAAAACCTAACTTGCAGCGACCACTATTGCTGGCCTCACCAGAGTCGAGCAGAATATCGTGGAGCACAGCAGAGCGCAGAGATCCGCCGAATGACGGTCTAAGCCAAGAAAGTCAAAGCTATCCGTGCTTAACGCAAACAAACGTAACCTAAGCAAACGTAATATAACACATACTAAAATGTCGTGAAAACTATTCCCGGCGTCACCAGAGTTCAACAGAGTACAGTACAGTGATCTGGAGCGTAGAAATCCACCGAAGAGCAGTGTATAGCGCAAAGGTCAATGTTACCCTAACCTAACATAACCAAACGTGACATGACCTACCGCAAAGTAATCCAACCAAACGTGCCTAGACCACTGTTGCTGGACTCCCGGGTGCCATGAAGAATATACTAGAGAACAACAGAGCGCAGAAAGCCACACAACTGCAGCGAATGGCACAAACGCCAAAGATATCTTAACCTCACGTGATCTAGCCTAACCTAACCTAACGTAGACTAACTAAGCCAAACGAGACGAAACCACTACTGCTGGCCTCCTCTGCGCAAAGCAGAACATACCGGAGCACAGTAGAGCGCAGAAACCCACTGGAAGCAGTGTAGAGCGCCAAAGTGGGAGCTATCCCATCCTAACCTAACCAAGCCGTACAAAACCAAACGCAGCATAACTCAACGTTGCGTGCCGCAAACACCATTCTTGGCGTCCCCGGATACAGGCAGGGTAACCCAACGCAACCTGGCATAACCAAACGTAATCTAAGTCAACCTATCGTGCCACGAACGTTATTGCTGCACTCCCCTTCACCGAGCGGAACATATTAGAGGAGAGTGGAGCGCAGAAATCCCCCGGATAGCAGCGTCCAGCGCAAAAGTCAAAAACGTACTTAGCCTGACATAACCCATCCTTACCAAGCGTAGAAAATCTGAACCTATCGTGAAAACTATTCCCGGCGTCACCAGAGTTCAACAGAGTACAGTACAGTGATCTGGAGCGTAGAAATCCACCGAAGAGCAGTGTATAGCGCAAAGGTCAATGTTACCCTAACCTAACATAACCAAACGTGACATGACCTACCGCAAAGTAATCCAACCAAACGTGCCTAGACCACTGTTGCTGGACTCCCGGGTGCCATGAAGAATATACTAGAGAACAACAGAGCGCAGAAAGCCACACAACTGCAGCGAATGGCACAAACGCCAAAGATATCTTAACCTCACGTGATCTAGCCTAACCTAACCTAACGTAGACTAACTAAGCCAAACGAGACGAAACCACTACTGCTGGCCTCCTCTGCGCAAAGCAGAACATACCGGAGCACAGTAGAGCGCAGAAACCCACTGGAAGCAGTGTAGAGCGCCAAAGTGGGAGCTATCCCATCCTAACCTAACCAAGCCGTACAAAACCAAACGCAGCATAACTCAACGTTGCGTGCCGCAAACACCATTCTTGGCGTCCCCGGATACAGGCAGGGTAACCCAACGCAACCTGGCATAACCAAACGTAATCTAAGTCAACCTATCGTGCCACGAACGTTATTGCTGCACTCCCCTTCACCGAGCGGAACATATTAGAGGAGAGTGGAGCGCAGAAATCCCCCGGATAGCAGCGTCCAGCGCAAAAGTCAAAAACGTACTTAGCCTGACATAACCCATCCTTACCAAGCGTAGAAAATCTGAACCTGGTGTGCCGCGGCCACTATTTCTGGCCTCCCCAGAGAATAGCAGAGAATATTAGGTCACAGTAGAGCGAGGAAATCATCGAATGGCAGTGTATATCACAAATGCGAAGCTGTACTAGCCTATCCTATCCAAATGTAACATAAGAGAGCATAACTGAACTCAGCCTAACACGCCTAGACCGTTATTGCTGGCCTCCCCCGAGCAAAGCAGAACACATTAGAGAACTGTACAGCGCAGAAGTCTAACGATAAGCGGTGTATAGCACAAAAGTTAGAGCCGTACTTTCATAACTTATCAAATCGTAACATAACCAAACTTAATATAATTCAAAATGACCTGCCGCGACAAATATTGCCGGCCGCAAGAGAGCCAAGCAATGTACAGCAGAGCAATCTAGGGCGCTGAAACTGTCCGAATTGCCGATTATAGCAGAAAGGTGAGAGCTATCCCGACCAAACATAACCAAACGTAGCCCAACCGAGCGTAATATACCTCAACCTGACATGCCGCGATCGCTGTTCCTGGCGTCCATTGAAAGGAGCAGAGATTTTTATCCTACAGTAGATCGCAGAAGTCCATAGAATAGCCGTGTGTAGCGGAAAAGAGAAAGATATACCGGCCAAACGCAACGTAGCCTAACGTACACGGACGTACTCCAAACTCAACCTAACGTGCCGCGAACACTATTGCTAGCATCCCGGATGTCGACCAGAGTACTGTAGTGCAATGTAGAGCGCAGAAGTCCACCAAAGTGCAGTGAATAGCACAAAAGTCTAAGCTATCATTTCCTAATATAACCAAGCGTAATATAACCGAACGCAACATAGCTCAGCCTGCCGAACCAAGAGCACTACTGCTGGCCTCTCAATAGCCAAGCAGATTGTTGCAGAGAACAGTAGAGCGCAAAAATCTGCCGAATAGCAGTTTATAGCGCGAATGTCATAGCCACACTAACAAAATTTATCCTAACATAGACTAACCGAACGCAACCTAACACAGCATGAATTTCCGAGACCTCTGCTGCTGGCATTCCCAGTGCCAACCTGAACATACTAGAGCTCAGTAGAGCGCTGAACTCGACCGAAAAACAGAGTATAGCACGAAAGCCAAAGCTATCACGTGCAAGCCTGACCAAATGTAACGTAACCAAACGTAAAATGACTCATCCCATCCCGCTGACACCACAATCCCTGCCCTCCCGAGAGCCGAGCTGAACATATTAGAGGAGGGTACAGTGCTGAAATACATAGAAACGCCGTGCATAGCACAACAGTCGAAGCTACGTTATCCTAACATAACCAAACGTAACAGGACCGAACGTAACTTAACACAACCTAACGTCCCGAGAACACGATTGCCTGCCCCGACGGAGCCAAGCAGAATATACTAGATAAAACGGCATTGCCGTGTATAGTACGAAAGTGAAAGACATCCTAACCTAACCTGTCCTAACCTAACCCAACAGGACGTGGCATGACACATAGTAAGGTGCCGCGACTACTATTGCTGACCATATTAGAGTTATGCATAGCCCAGCTGATCATATTAAAGTTATGCAGAGTGCAGAAATCCTCCGTATAGCGCTGTATATCACAAAAGTCGAAGCTATCCTATGCTATTAAAAACAAACCAAACGCAGCGAAGCGTATTCTATCTCACGCCTAATGTGATGCCTTCTGTAGCTGGCCTCCACGGCGCCAAGAAGAACGTACTAGAGCCCAGTAGAGGGCAGAAAACCACAGAAGAGCCGTGTACACTACGCGAGTCAAAGCTATCTATACCTGACCCAGGCAAGTGTAACCTAACCAAACGTAGCCAAACTCAACCTAACGTGCCGAGACCACATTTACTGGCCTGCCCATAGTCGAGCAGAGTATGGTACAGCAATTTAGGGCGCAGATATGCACCGGAGAGCAGAGTATAGCACAAAAGTCAATGCCATCCCATCGAAGCCTAACCAAACCTAACATAATCGAACGCAACGCAGCTCAGACTAACGTGCCGAGACCAATGCTGCTGGCCTTCCTGCAGCCATGCAGAATAAACTAGAGCACTGTACAGCGCAGAAGTCCGCCGAATAACTGTTTATAGCACAAAAGTCAAAGCTATCCTGCCCTAACCTATCCAAACATAACACAACCAAACGTGGCCTAACCCAATCCAGCGTGCCTTGACCACCATTGCACACGTACCAACGGCAAAGCAGTTCATCTTAGTTCACAGTAGGACTCTGAAATCTAGCGAAAAGCAGTTTATAACACGAAAGTCAAAGCTAACCCAGAGAGAGACCTAACCCAGACTAACGTTGCCTGACGAAACGTAAACTCACCCAAAACTAACGTGCCGAGACCGCTAGTGTTGGCACCCCCAGAGCAGTGCAGAGCATATTAGAACACTGTGGATAGCAGAAATCCGTCGAATAGCATTGTACAGCACAAGAGCCGAAGATATCCGATACTAGCCTCACCAAACCTCACCTAACCAAACGGAACATGACTCAACCAAACTTGCCGCGACCACTATTCCTGGCATCTCCACATACAAGCGGATAGTCTAAGCGCACAGTAGTGCGCAATAGTCCATACAATAGCTGTGCGTAGCTCAGAGGTCAAAGGTAACCTAACGCAACCAATCGTAACACTACCAAACGTAACGAAACTGAGCATATCATGCCGCCAACACTAATGCTGCACTCGACACATAACGTGCTGCGACCACAAATGCTGGCCTGCCCAGAGCCAAGGAGATGGTTGTAGATCACAGTAGAGCGCCGATATCCACCGGATGACAGTGTGTAACACGAACGACAAAGCCACGCTGACCGAACTTGGCATAACCTAGATTGACCGAACGTAGCTGAAATCAACCTAACCTGCCGAGATATTTATTGCTGGCCTCCGCCGAGCCGAGCAGAAAATATTAGGATAGGGTGGGGCTCAGAAATTGATGGAATCGCAGGGTATAACAGAAGAGTTAAAGCCACCCTAACCTAACCCAAACTAACATAACCAAGCGAAACGTAGCCTAACAAGGAATACCGCACCGCGACCACTGCTGCTGGACACCCCAGGGCCAAGCAGAATACACTGGAGCACAGTAGAGCGCAGAAGTCCGCCGCATTGAAGGGTAAAGCACAGAGGTCGAAGATATCCAAACCTAGCATGACCTAACCTAACCAAACTGAACGTAGCATAAATCGCCACAACGTGCCACTACCGCTACAGCTCGCCTTCCCAGAGCCAAGCAGAATGAACCAGAGCACAGTTGAAAGCAGAAATCCGCCGAATAGCAGCGTATAGCACAATGGTCTAGGAGCCCCTAACCTAACTTTACCTAACATAGCCTATCCAAGCGCAGACTAACAGAGCATAAGGTCCCGAAACAAATATTGCTGGCCTTGGCAGAGCCAAGCTCAACTCATTAGAGCACAGCACAGTGCAGGAATCCACCGAATAGCAGTGTATTTCACAAAATGCAATGCTGCCCTTTCCCAACATAACTAATCGTAACATAGCCAAACGCAACATATCTCAACCTAACACGACGCGACTCCTATTGCAGCCCTCCACAGAGCCAAGCAGCATATACATGTGGATAGTAGGACGCAGAAATACATAGAATTGCGGTGTTTGTCGGAAAAGTCTAGGCTAACCAAACATAACCCAAGCAAGCAGAACATATCGAAACATATCCTAACTCAACGAAACGTGCCCCGACCAATATTGCTAGTCCCCCGAGGGCCAAGCAGAATATAGTCGAGCACAGTTGTGCGCTGAAATCCACTGAATATCAGTGTGCACTACGAAAGTCAAATATGTCGAAGCCTAAATCAAGCTAACGTAACGAAACCGAACGTAGCCTAGCTCAAACTAACGGGCCGAGACCACTATTACTGGCATTCCAGAGTCGAGCAGAATAAACTGGAGCACAGTAGAAAGCAGAAATCCGCCGCATTGCTGTGTAATGCACAAGAGCCTACGATATCCTAACCTTACGTGACTAAACCTATCCCAACCAAAAGTAGCATAACTCGAAATAACATGCCGACACCGCTATGACTAGCTTTCCCAGAGACATGCTGGAAATATTGGATCATAGTAGAATGCATATATCTGCGGAAAATCAGTATTTTGCACAAAAGTCAAGGATACTCTGACATAACCTGACCTAACCTGATCTAACCAAACGAAGGCTAACTGAACATAAAGTGCCGAGACCACTATTACGGTCCTACCCAGTGCCAAGCGGAACAAACTAGTGCAGGGCATAGCGCAGGAGTCCACCGTATAGCAGCGTATAGCACAAAGGCGCCAGCCATCATAACCAAACCAAGCCCAATCATACCTAACCGAGCTTAACCTAATTCAAACTAACGCGCTGCTGCCACTATCCCCCCCCCCTCCGGTGCAAAGCTGAGAACATTATATCACAGCAGACCGCAGAAGTCCAACGAATAGTACTGTATGGCACTAAAGTTGAAGCTGTCCGATACCAACCTGTCCAAACATAACAAAGCCAATCGTATCCAAACCTAACCTAGCGTACCTAGACCACTATTGCCGACCTGCCCAGTGCCAAGCGGAACATACTAGGGGACCGAGGGGCGCAGAAATTCATAGAATCGCAGTGTATAGCAGTAAAGTCAAAACTACGCGAAACTATCCTAAACCAACGTACGATATGCAAACGAAGCATAGCACACAATAACGAGCAACCACCGATATTGCTGAATTCACCAGGGCTAAGGAGAAAATATTACAGCAAAATAGAGAGCAGAAATCAACCGAAGAACAGTGTACACCACGAAAGCCGACGGTATCCTGTCATAACCTAAGCAAACGTAACCTAACCAAACGTAGACTAACTCAACCTAACGTGCCGAGATAACTATTACTGGCCTCCCCAGGGTCTCGCAACGTATAGTAGAGCAGCGCAGAGCGTAGAAATCCACCGTATAGCACTCTATAGCCCAAAAGTCAAATCTACCCTCCCTTAACATGTCTAAACGCAATATAAACAAACATGACATAGCTCAACCGAACGTGCCGAGGCCACTATTGCTACACTCCCCATAGTCAAGTAGAGCACACTAAAGGTGAGCGGAGCGCAGAAATCCTTAGGATCTCAGTGCACAGTACAATAGCCTAAGCTTCCCTAACCAAACATAACCATACGTAACATAACCGAACGTAGCTTAACCCAACCTAACCTGCCGATGCCACTAATGCTTGCCTCCCCAGAGCCAAGCAGAATATTCTAGAATACAGTAGATCGCAGCAATCCACCGCATTGCAGTGTATAGCACATAAGTGGTAGATACAATAACCTAACCTATCCGAATGTAGCCGAACTGAATATAATGTTCCGAGACTAGCATTGCTGGCATCCCCAAAGACAAGCAGAGCATGTTAGAAATATGTAGAGCGAAGGAATCCACCGAATGGCGGTATATAGCACAAAAGTCAAAATTATCCTGTACTAACCTTACCAAACGTAGCAAAACCATACGTAATATATCCCAAATTTAAGTGCAGGGACCACTATTTATGGCATCGTCAGGGCCAGGCGGATCATACTAGAAAACAGAATAGGGCGGAAATCTACAGAACATCAGTGTATACCACGCAAGTCAGAGCAATCCTAGTCTAGCCCAGACCAACAAAACCAAACCAAACGTTGCCAAACGCGATCTAACCTGCCGAGACCACTATTTCCGGCCTCCCATAGACGAGCAGATTACAATAGTGTAATGTAGAGCGCAGAAATCCACCGCAATGTAGTTTCTAGCTCAAAAGTCAATGCTACCATATCCTAACTTACCCAAGCGTAACATGACCAAACGTGCCTCAACCCAGCATATCGAGCCACAGCCACTACAGCTGGACTACCCGGAGTCGAGCAGATAATGGTAGAGCGCAGTAGAGCAGGGAAATCCTCCGAATAGCAGTGTATATGACGAAAGTCGAAGCTAACCAGACCTAAGCTAACCCAACATCACCAAACCAAATGTAGCCTAACTCCAACTAACGAGCCGATGCCACTACTGCTGGCCTCCCCATCGCCAAGCAGAACATATTAGAGGAGAGTGGAGCGCAGTAGTCAATAGGATGGCAGTGCATAGCAGAGAGGTCAAAGTTATCCGCACCTAACCAATGCGAACGTAACATACCCAAACGTAGCCTAATACAAGCTAACGTGCCGAGACAACTATTACTGTCCTCCCCAGAGTAAAGTAGAGTATACCAGTGCCGTGCAGAGCCTAGTAATCCTCCGAATAGCAGTGTATAGTGCAGAAGTCGCAGTTTCGCAATCCTAATCCTACAAAGCGAAACAAAGCCAGACGAACATAGCACAGCATAACGCGCCTACACCACCATTGCTGACCTCCCTAGTGTCGAGCAGGGTACAGTAGAACAATTTGGAGGGCAACAATCCACCGATAAGCAGTGTATAGCAGAAAAGACAAAGCTACCCTCTCCTAACGCAACAAACCGTTTCACGACCATACATAACCAAATACAGCCTAACGGGCCGCGGCCACGTCTTCTGTCCCCCACATCTCCAAGCACAAGATATTAGATCACAGAACATATTACGGCAGAGCATATTACTGCACAGCAGACGACAGAAATCCACCGAATAGCAGTGTATAGCACAGAAGCAAAAAGCATTTCAGCCAGACCTAACCTAACCTTACATGACCAAGCGTAACCTAACCCACCCTATCGAGCCACGGCCGCCATTGCTGGCCTCCCCAGAGTCGAGTAGAGAACTGGGGAGCAACGGAGAGCGCTGAAAACCACCGAATAGCATCGTATACCGTAATAGTCAGAGAGGCCTTAACCAAACCAGACCAAAGCTAACCCAACCAAACGTAGGATATCTAAGCCTATCGAGACGAGACCTCTACTTCTGGCCACCCCAGTGCCAAGCAGAACATATCAGAGCACAGTAGAGCGCAGAAGTTCACCGAATATCCGTGTACAGCGCAAAAGTCAAAGTCATCCTAGCCGATCCTAACCTAACCTATCCTAACCAAACGTTACCTGACTCAACCTTTCGTGCCACGGCAGTCACTGCTGGCCTCCCCAGAACCGGGTAAATTATATCTGCGCAACGGGGATCATAGGAATCGACCGCATAGAAATGCATAGCACAAAAGTCAAAGTTGCCCTATTCTAACCTAGGCAAACTTAACGGAACCAAACGTAACTGAACACAACCTAGCGTGCCTAGACCACTATTGCCGGCCTCCCCATCAACAAGCAGCAAATGTTAGAGGAGATTGGGGGCCGAAGTCAGTAGGATGGCAGTGTATAGCAGAAAGTTGGAAGCTGTCCAAGCCAAAGCAATGCTAGCGTAACATAGACCAACGTATCCTGACACAACTCAACGTGCCGCAGCCACAATTTCTGGCCTCCCCAGAGCAAAGCAGGTCATATTGGAGCACAGCAGAGCGGAGGTATCCACCGAAGAGCCGTGTGTAGCGCAAAAGTCATGGCTACCCTATCCTAAAATAACCAATCACAAAACTGCCGAAAGTAACAAAACTCTACTTGACATGCCTCCACCACTATTGGTGGCCACCCCATAGCCTAGAAGAGCATATTAGAGTGGAGCAGAGCGCAGAAATCCATACAATCGCCGTGTGCAGCTGAAAAGTCAACGCTATCCAAGCCTAAGCCGTGCTAACATAACCTAACCAAAACGTACCTTACCCCAACCTAACGTGCCAAGACCATTATTACTTGCCTGTCCAGAGCCAGCGGAATATACTAGAGCACAGTGGAATGCGGAAATCCACCGCCCATCACTGTACGCCACGTCAGCCAAAGCTATCCATACCTAACCCAGGCTATCAGAACCAAACCGAACGGAGCGTAACACAAACTTAAGTGCCGAGAACCAATTTACTGGCTTCACGAGTGCCAAGTAGAGCACAGGATAGCCGCGTAGGACTCTGAAACTGCCTGAAAAGCAGTTTATAGGAAAAAAGACAAAGCTATCCAAACCAAACCTAACCAAGCCTAGCCTAACCGAACGTATCATAACTCAAACTATATTGCCGCGACCTATATTCCTGGCGTACCCAGACAGAAGGAGGGTGTTGTAGTGCACTGTACTGCGCAGTACACGATATAATCGCTGTGTGTCGCAGAAAAATCAAAGCCATCCAAACCTTATCCATGCAAATATATACTAACCAAACGTAAGCTAGCTCAACCAAACATTCTGTGACCACAATTTCTGGCCGATACAGGGTAAAGCAGAGCGTGATAGAGCAAAGTAGAGCAGAGAAATCCCCCGAAAAGCGGCATGTAGCACAAACGTCATAGTACCCTATCCTATTCTAACCAATCACATCACTACCAAACGTAACCGAAATCAACCAAACGTGCCGCCACGAATATTTCTGGCCTCCAAAGAGACAAGCAGAACATTCTAGAGGAGAGTGGGGCGCAGAAATCCATAGAATCCCAGTGTACAGAAGAAACGGCAAAGATATCCAAACTTAACACAAACTAACGAACCAGACACGACCGCTACTTCCGGCCTCCCCAAGGTCTAGCAAATTCGAGTAGTGCACAGAGGAGGGCAGGAATCAACAGAATTTCTGTGTATAGCACGAAGGACTAAGCTACCCTAACCAAACTTATCCTAAACCAACCTAATCGAACGTAACCTAACTCAACCTAACATTCCTCGACCACAATTCCTCGCATCCCGAGAGTTGAGCAGAGTATAGCAGAGCAATGTAGAGCATCCACCGAATATACGTGTAAAACGAAGAAGTCAGAGTCATCCTTACCAAACGTAACCTACTCCAACCTAACAATGCGCAACCTATCCCAACCTATCGTGCCACGACCACTGTTGCTCGCTTCGCCAGAGTCAAGTAGAGCATAGCAGTGCAACGAAGTGCGCAGAAATGCAGTGAATACCAGCGTATAGCACAAAAGCCAAAGGCGTCCTAGCCAGACCTAACCTAACCTTACCTAATCAAGCGTAACCTAAACCATCCTATCGAGCCACGACCGCCATTAGCAGCCTCCCCGTGGACGAGCAGAGTATAGAGGAGCAATGTAGTGCGCAGACATCCACCGAATAGCTGCGTATAGCACAAGAGTCAAAGCCATCCTCTCATAACCTAACCCATCGCAATATTACCAAACGTAGCATAACAAAACTTATCGCGTCACGACCACTGTTGCTGGCCTCCACACATACGAGCAGAGCATAGTAGTGTACAGTGGAACGCAGAAATCCACGGAACGGCGGTGTATACCACGTAAGCCACAGCTACCCAAACCAGACACAGGCCAACATAACATAACTTAACGTAGCCAAACTCTACTCAACGTGCCGGGACAACAATTGCTGTCTTCCCCAGAGACAAGCAGAATATATTAGAACACAGAAGTACGCAGAAAGCCACCGAAATGCACTGTACACCACAAAAGTCGAAGATATCCTAAACTAACATAAACTAACCAAACTTAACCAAACGTGATATGACTGAACCCAACGTGCCGCAAGCACTACTGCTGACCTTCCCAGAGTCGTGCAGATTATAGCAGAGCACGGCAGAGCGTGGAAATCCACCGAATAGCAGTGTATATCACGAAACCCGAATATACCCGGACATAACCAAGGCAAACGTAGCCGATCCAAACTTAGCCTATCACAACCTTTCGTGCCCGTACCACCGTTGTTGGCCACCGCAGTGTCAAGCAGAGTATGGTAGAGCACAGAAGGACGCAGAAAGCCACCAAATTGCACTCTACAGCACAAAAGTAGGAGATATCCTAAACTAACATAACATAATCAGACTTAACCAAACGTAAAATTACTGATCCCAACGTGACGCAACCACCACTGCTGGCCTCCCCAGAGTCGAGCATGGTATAGTAGAGCACAGTAGGGCGCAGAAAGCCACCAAATAGCAATATATGGCACAAAAGTATAAGATAACATAACCTAGCCAGACATAACCAAACCAAACCAAACGTATAATAATTAAACCTAACCATCCTAGACCTCCATTGCTGGCCTCCCCGGAGCAAAGGACAACACGTCAGAGCACAGTAGATCGCAGAATTCCGCCGAATAGCAGTGCATAGCTCAAACGTCAACGCTATCCTAACCAAGCTTGACCTACCCCAACCTAGCCGAGCGTTACATAATACAACCGAACGTGCTGCGAGGACTATTGCTCGCCTCCCCAGAGCAAAGCAGAACATATTCGAGAACAGTAGAGCGGGGGAATCCACCGTACAGCTGTGCATAACACAAAAGACATAGCCATCCTGACCAAGCTTATCCTAACCTAACCAAGGCAAACAAATGTGACTCAGCCGACCGTGGCACGAACATTATTGCTGGTCTCCCATGCACAAGCAGAACGTACTCGAGCCCAGTAGGGACCAGTGGTCCACCGAATATTGGTGTTAGCACGAAAAATAAAGTTATCCTTTCCTAACCTAAACAATCGTAAAATAACCGAAAGTAACATAACTCAGAGTAACGTGCCGAGATCACTACTGCTGTCCTCTTCAAAGCCAAGCAGAATATACTAGAACACAGCAGATCGCAGGAATCCACCGTGATGCAGTGAACAGCACAGAAGCCGTAGATATCCTAGCTTAACTTGACCGAAATTGACGCAACTAAACGTAGCATAACTGCACATAACGTGCAGCGAACACTGGTCGTGGCCTCACCATAGCCAAGCAGGAAATAGTGGAGAACCGTGGATCACAGGAATCCACCGGATATCAGTGCATCGCGCGAAAGGCAAAACTACCCCAACCAAACGTAACAAAACCAGAGGTAACATAACTCAGAGTAACGAGTCGCGACAACAAATTCTGGCCCCCTCAAAGCCAAGCAGAACATATTAGAGCATAGTGAAAGGCAGAAATTCACCGAATATCACCGTATAGCACAAAAGGGAAAGTAGCTTCTCCTAACATAGCCAAAAGTAGCATAACCGAACGCAATCGAACTCAACATAACATGACGAGGCCATTATTGCTGGCCTACACAGAGATGAGCCGCATGCACCAGGGCGCAGTTGAGCGCAGAAAACCACCGCATTGCAGTGAACACCAAAAAAGACCTTACCTGACCTAACCTAACCTAACCGAAAGCAGCGTAACTTAACAGAGCGTGCCGGGACCACTATTGCTCACCGCCACTGAGTCGAGCGGTGTAAAGTAGAGTAACGTAGAGCGCAGAAATCCACCAAATAGCAGTGTATGGCACAAGACTGGAAGATATCCTAACCTCACCTGACATAACCTATCCTATTCAAACGTAGCATAACTCATCACAACTTTCCGCGGCCACTGCTTCTGGCATTCCCGGCGTCAAGCAGAATATAGTAGAGCACTGTAGATCACAGTAATATGCCTAAAATCAGTGTATAGCACGTAAGCTAAAGCCATTCATACCAATCTTAACCTAACCTGACCTAACCAAACGTAACATAGCTCAACCTAATATGCAACGAAAACTAATGCTCGCCACCCCATGTTCGAGCAGAGTACTGTAGAGCTACGTTCGGCGCACAAATATCACCCCACTGCAGTGAATAGCACAATAGTCGTAGACATTCTAACCAAGCATAACCTATCCTGACCAAACCGAACGTAACCTAACTCAAACTATATTGCCACGAACACCACTGCTCGACTCCTCGGAGCAGAGCGGAGTATAGTAGGGCAATTTATAGCGCGGGAATGCACTGTGTTGCAGTGTACAGCAGGAAAGTCAAATATATACAAACCATATCTGTCCCAATCTAACATAAACGATCGGAGCACAATTCAACATAACGCGTCGCGACCACTATCACTGGCCACCCCAGATACAAGCAGGACATACTAGAGCGCAGCAGTGCGCAGAAATCCACCGAACAGCAGCGTACAGCACAAGAGTTAAAGATATCTTGACCAAACTTAGCCTAAACCATCCTAACCCTACGTAACCTGACAAAACATAACGTGCCGGGACCACTATTGCTGGCCTACCCATAGCCCAGCTGAAAATATTTGAGCACTGTAGGGCGCAGAAGTCCACCTAATAGCAGACTATATCTCTAACGTCGAAGCTATCCTCTCCTAATCTAACCAATCGTAACATAACCAAACGTAACATAACTCAGCCTAACATGCCGCGATAACAAATGCTGGCCTCCCCAGAGCCAAGTAAAGCACATTAGTGGAGGGTAGAATGCAGTAATACATAGAACCGCAGTGTACATCAGAAACGTCAAAGCCACCAAAACCACACCCATGCAAACCGAACATAACCAAACATTGCCTAACGCATCCTAACGTGCCGAGAACGCTATTACTGACCTCCACAGATCCAAGCAGGAAATACTAAAGGAAAGTAGATCGCAGGAATCCAACAAATAGCAGTGTATAGCACAAAGGATGAAGCTATTTATAACAAACTTATCCTAACCCAAGGTAACCGAACGTAATATGACCCAACATAACGTACCGAGACCACTATTGCTGGCCTTCCCAGAGACAAGATGAAAATATTAGAACACAGTAGGGCGCAGAACTTCACCTAACACCAGACTAGAGCTCTAAAGTTAAAGCTACCCAAACCTAAGCCAAACCATCAGAACATAATCAAACATAGGCTAACGCTACCCATCGTGCCGAGACCGCCATTGCTGTGCAACCCAGAGCGCAGCTGGTCATGCTAGAACACTGTAGATCGCAGGAATCCAACGGGTAGCAGTGTACAGTACAAAATTTAACGGTATTCTAACCAAACTTAGCCTAATCCAACCTAAGCGAATGCAACCTGAATCAGCACAACGTGCCGGGGCCACTAATGCTGGCCATCACAGTGCTAAGCAGAGCACACTAGCGGGGAGTACAACGCATATATCCATAGAATCGCAGTGTACATCAGAAAAGTCAGAGCTACTTAAGCATTACCCAAACGACCAGTACGTAGCCAAATTTAGCCTAGCGCAACCTAACGTGTCAAGGCCACCATTGCTGCCATCCATAGAGCGAGGCAGGACGTACTAGAGCACAGAAGAGGGCAGAAATCGATGCAATAGCAGTGTACAGCACAAAAGTAGGAGCTATCCTAACCAAACTTAGTCTAACCCTACCAAACCGAACATAAAATGACACAGCATAACGTGCCGAGACCACAATTGCTGGCCTTCCCAGAGCACAGCTGAAAATACGAGAGCACTGTAAGGTGCAGGAATCCTCCAAAGAGCAAACCATACACTAAAGTCAAAGCTATCCGCTCCTAACATAACCAACCGTAACGTAACCAGGCGCAGCCAAACACAACGTGTCGTGACGCGACAACTATTGGTGGCGTCCCCGGAGCCAAACAGAACACATTAGTGGAGAGTAGGACGCAGAAGCCCATATAATCGCAGTGTATATCAGAGAAGTCAAAGCTACCCAAACCTAACGCAAGCCAATCATCGCAACCAAACATAACCTAACTGAACCTAACGTGCAGAGACCGTCATTGCTGCCTTCCCCGGAGCCAAGCTGGACATACTAGAGCACATTAGAACGCAGAAATCCAACGAATTGATGCGTACAGCACAAAAGGTAAAGCGATCCTGACCAGACTTAGCCATACCCAACCTAACCGAACTTAACCTGACAAAATATAACGTGCCGAAGCCACTATTGCTGGCCTTCACAGTGCGAAGCTGAAGATAATAGTGCAAAGTAGGGCGCAGAAATCCACCGAAAAGCAGTGTAGAGCACAAAAGTTAAAGCTACCCTGACCAAACATGCCATAACCCGCCCTATCCGAACGTATCCGGACAGAACATAACGTGCCGCGGACACTATTTCTGGACTTCCCAGAGCCCAGCTGAAGACATTAGCTCACAGTGGTGCGCAGAAATCCACCTAATAACAGACCAAAGCACTAAACACAAAGCTATCCACCCCGAAACTGGCCAATCGTAACATAAACAAGCGCTACCTATCTCAACCTAACGTGCCGCGAGCACTATTGCTGGCCCCCCAGAGGCAAGCACAGCACACTAGCGGAGAGTAGAACGCAGAAATCCATAGAATCGCAGTGCACAGCAGATGAGTCATAGCTAGCCAGACTTAAGACGAACAAACAGAACACAACCAAACGTAGCCTAGCACGTACTATCGTGCCGATACCGCTATTGCTGCCGCCTCCAGAGCCAAGCAGGACACGCTAAAGCGCAGTGGGGGAGCAGAACTCCTCCGTACAGCAGCGTACAGCGCAAAAGTTGATACTATCCTAAATAAACATAGCCTAACCCAACCTAACCGGACGTAACCTGACTGAAAATAATGTGGCGAAACCACTATTATTGCCCTTCCCAGAGAAAAGCTGAAGATTTTAGAACACTGTAGGCTGTAAAATCCACCTGGCAGCAGACTATAGCACGAAACTTAAAGCTATCCCCTCATAAACTAACCAATCGTAGCATAAACAAACGTAACCTAACTCAACATAACGTGCCGCAGTTACTATTGCTTTCCTCCCCAGTGTCAAGCGGAACCCACCAGTGGGGAGTAGAACGCAGAAATCCATAGGATCGCAGTGCATATCGGAGGAGTCGAAGCAACTTAAGCCTAACCCAAACAAACACATAATTGAAGAACATAGCCTAACTCAACCTAACGTACCGAGGTCGTTGTTGCTGCCCTCCCCAGAGCCAAGCAGGACATACTATAGCACATTCGAGCCCAGAGGTCCACCGAATGGCAGACTATGGCACTGAATTCGGAGCTATCTTCTCTAAACCTAACAAAACGTAACACAACCAAACGTAACCAAACTCAACCTTAAGTGCCGCGACTACTATTGCTGTCCTCCCCAGTGTCAATAGGAACACACTAGTGGAGAGTAGAACGCAGAATACCATGTAAACGCAGTGTACATCAGAAAAGTCATAGCTACCTGGGCTCAACCCAAACCAACAGGACATAACGAAACATAGCCTGTTTCAACCTAACGTGCTGATACCGCTATTACTGGACCTCCTAAAGTCAAACTGACAATGTTAAAGCGCTGTACGGGGAAGGAATCCACCTAATAGCAGATCACAGGACTAAAGTCAAAGAAATGCTCGCCAAACCTACCCAAACGTAACATAAGCAAACGTAACATAGCTCAACCCAACGTGCCGATACCGTCATTATTGCTCTCGCCAGAGACAAGCTGGACATACCGGAGCACAGCAGAGCGGTGATATTCACCGAGAATCAGTGTACAGCACGAAATTTAAGCTATCGTGTCCAAACTTCGCCTGATCCAACCTAATCGAACGTAATCTGGCTAACCATAACGTGCCGAGACCGCTATTCCTGACCTTGCCGGAATCAAGCTGAGAGCACGAGAGCACTGAAGAGCGCAGAAATCCACCTAATGGCAGACATTGGCACTAAAGTCAAAGTTGCCCTCTCGTAACCTAACCAAACATATCAAGAACGAACGCTACATAGCTCTACCTAACGTGCCGCGACGGCTGTTGCTGTCCTCCTCATAGCCGAGCAGAATGCACTACTGGGGAGTAGGACGCCGGAATATATAAAATCGCTGTACATAGGTAAAGTCAGAGTTACCCAAACCGAACCCAAACGAACGGAACGTAGCAAAACATAGCCTAACTCAATCTAACGTCCCGGGTCCGCTATTGCTGCCCTCGCCAGAGCCAAGCAGGACATACTAGAGTACTTCGGTCCGCAGATATCCTCCCAATATCGGTGTACAGCACAGAAGTTATAGCTATCCCAGCCAAACATAGCCAAACCCAAACTAACATCAAACGTAACATAACCCAACATAACATTCCGGGACAACTATTGCTGGGCCTGCGAGTGCCAAGCAGAACATATTAGAGCAGAGTAGAGCTCAGAAATTCACTGAATAGCAGAGTATAGCACAAGAGTCAATGCCATCCTGACCTAACATAACAAAACCTAACATAGCAAAACGTAACAAGGCTAAACCTATAGTGCAACGACCGCCGTTCATGTCCTCCCAAGAGTCGAGTAGGGTATAGGAGAGCAACGAACAGCAGTGAAGTACGCGGAATAGAAGTGTATGGCGCAAACGTCAAAGATATCCTATCCTGCCGTAAACAAACGTATCATAACCATACGTAAGCTAACAAAGCATAACCAGCAGCGGACACTATTTATGGCCTCCCAAGAGTCAAGCAGAACTCACTAGAGCACAGTGATCGCAGAAATGCAGCGGATAGCAGCGTATAGCAGAAAAGTTAAAGCTATCCTAACCAAACTTAGCCTAATCCAACATAACCGAACGTAACGCGACTAAACATATAGTGCCGAGACCGCTATTTCTGGCCTTCCCAGAGCCAGGCTGAAAATATTAGAGCACCATAGGGCGCAGGAATCCACCTAATGGCAGCCTACAGCACTGAAGTCAAAGCTATCCATTCCTAACGTAGCCAATCGTAAGATAGACAAACGTAACCTAATTCAGGTAACGTGCCGCGACCACTATTGCTAGCCTCCCCAGATCCAAGCTGAAAACATTGATGGAAAGTAGAACGCAGAGATCCATAGAATTGCAGAGTATATCAGAGAAGTCAGAGCTACCCATACCTAACCCAAACAAACCGAGCATTGCCAAACATAGCATTACCAAGCCGAACGTGCAGATGCATCTAATGCTTCCCTCGCCAGAGCCAAGCAGGCGATACTAGAGTACAGTGGACCGCAGATATCCACTGAATAGCAGTGTACAGCACGAAAGTTAAAGCTGTCCTAACCAAACTCAGCAAAACCCAACATAACCGAACGTAACGCGACTCAACATTTTGAGCCGAAACCGCTATTGCTGGTCTTCCCAGAAACAGGCGCAAAATATTAGAGCACTGCAGGGCGCAAATACCTACTTATTAGCAGACTTTAGCATTAAAGACAAAGCTATCCTCTCCTAACCTACCCAAACGTTACATAACCGAACGTAACCTAACTCAACCCAACGTACCGCGACAAATATTGCTGGCCTCCACTGAGCCAAGCAGGACACATTAGTGTTGAGTATAACGCAGAAATCCATATAATTGCAGTGTACATCGGAGAAGTGAAAGCTGCCCAAACCTAACCCAAACAAATACATCATAATCAAACATAGCATAACTGAAGCTAACGTGCCGAGAATGCTACTGCCGCCCACGCCAGAGCCAAGCAGGAGATACTAGAGTACTTCGGTCCGCAGATATCCTCCCAATATCGGTGTACAGCACAGAAGTTATAGCTATCCCAGCCAAACATAGCCAAACCCAAACTAACCAAACGTAACCTAACTCAAACTAACGTGCCTCGAGCGCCATTGCTCTCATCCTGGGTGTTCAGCACGGTATAGTAGAGCAAAGTAGAGTGCAGAAATCCACTGATTAGCAGTTAATAGCACTGAAACCAAGGCTATCCAATTCTATCCTAACCAAACTTAGCATAACCGAACGCAACCTAACTGTGACTACCATGCCGAGACCAAAACTGCCGGCCTCCCCAGGACCAAGCAGAATATACTAGAGCACAATAGAGCGCAGATATCCACCGAGTCATAGTGTATGTCGCAAAAGTCATAGCTAGCCTGTCCTAACCTAACCAACCGGAGCATTGCCAAACGTATCCAAACTCTACCTAACGTGCCGCCACCACGATTGCTGGCCTCCACAGAGCCTAGCAGAAAATATTAAAGGAGAGTAGAGCGCAGTAGTCCATAGAAACGCAGCGCATAGCACGAAACTCGTAGAGACCCTATCCCAACATAGCCAAACGTAACATAACAGAACATTGCTTATCTCATCCTAGCGCGCCGAGGCCACTGTTACTTGCATCCCCAGAGCAAGCAGAGCATACTAGAGCACTGTAGATATCAGGAACCCTCAGAATAGCTGTGTATAGCATAATGGTCAAGGGTACCCTTCCCTAACCTTACCAAGCGTAGCATAGCCGAACTTTATCTATCTTAACCTAACGTGCCGAGACCGCTATTCCTGGTCACTCGAAAACGAAGCAAAACCTACCAGAGCACAGTAGAGCGCAGAAATCCGCAGGACAACAGTCTATACCACGAAAGTCAAATCTATCCATACCTAACCCGAGCTAACTTAGCGTAGCCAAACGTGGCCTCTACTAAAGCTAACGGGACGAGACCACAATTAGTGAGCTCCCCAGAGCCGAGCAGAGTATTGTAGCGCAATGTAGTCTGTAGAAACACAAGGAATAGCGGTGTATAATACAAAAGTCAAAGCTATCATATCCCAACCTACCCAAACCCAATATAACCAAACGATGCCTTACTTAACCTTACGTGGCGGGACCACAATTTCTGACATCCCCAGAGCATAGAAGAGTGTACTAGAGCAGAGTAGAGCACAGAAGGCCACGAAACTGCAGTGTGTAACACAGGAGTCAAATGTACCTAAACCAAACCGGAACAATCCTAACCTAACCAAACGTAGAGTAACCAAATCTAACGACACGAGACCTCTATTGCTGGACTTCCCAGAGCAAAGCAGATCACGTTAGAGCACAGTAAAGCGCTGAAATCCACCGAGAAGCAGTGTCTAACGCAAACTTCAAAGCTCTCCTGACCAAACGTAGCGTAACATAACCTAATCAAACGTAATCTAACCCAAGCTATCGTGCCACGACCGCTATTGCTCGTCACCCACGGTCGAGCAGAGTGTAGTATAGGAATGAAGAGCGCAGAGACCCACCGAATAGCTGTATATGACACAAAAGTCAAAATTATCCTATCCTAAACTGTCCAAGTTTAACCAAACCAAATGCAGCCTAACTCAATCATACCAACCGAGATCACAAATGCAGGCCTCCCCAGCTCCAAGCAGAGCATGTTAGATCTTAGTAGATCGTAAAAATCCTCCGTATGTCAGTGTATATCATAGAAGTCAATGCTATCTTATCCTAACCTTACCAATCGTAACATAAGCGTACGAAACGTAACCCTACCTGACAATCCAGGAAAGGCATTGCTGGCCTCACGAGAACTAAGCTTTGCATAGAAGAGCAATGTAGAACGCAGGAATCGTCCGAAGAGCAGCGTATAGCAAAAAGTGAGAGACATCCTTACCAAACCTGATCTAACCTAACATAATCGAGCGTTGCCTAAATGAACCAAACGTGCCGAGACCGCTATTGCTGGCCTCCCCATCCCAACGAGAGCATATTAGAGCACAGTAGAGCGAAGAAATCCACCGAAAATCAGTGTATAGCCCAAAAGTCAGAGCTATCCTCGCCTAACCTAACCAAACGTAACACAAGCTGACGTAACGTAACCCAGTCTGACGCGCCACGACCGCTGCTGCTGGCCTCACGAGTGCTAAGCAGATTATAGCAGAGCAATGTAGAACGCCGTAATCGTCCGGGCAGCAGTGTATGGCGCAAAAGTCGAAGCCATCCGTACCAAACGTAGCCGAACCTAACCTAACTAAACGTAATGTATCTCAACCTGACGTGTGGCGAACGCTACGGCTGGCCACCCGGTAGTCGAGCAGTGTGTAGTAGAGCAACGTGCATCCCAGAAATCCACCGGACTGCAGTGTATACCGCAGAAGCATAGCAACCCTGTCCTAACATAGCCAAACGTAGCATAAACGAACGCAACCTGACTCAGACTAACGTGCCGAGAACAATACTGGTGGCATCCCAAGAGCCAAGCAGAACATATTAGCGGTGAATAGGGCGCAGAGATCCGTGCAATCGCAGTGCATGGCACAACAGTCGAAGCTGCCATATACTAACGTAATCAAACGCAACAAAACCGAACGTAGCGTAGATCGACCTAACGAGCCGAGGCCACTATTGCTTGCCTCTCCAGAGCCAAGCGGAATATAATAGAGGAAAGTAGACCGAACTAATCCAGCCCATTACAGTTTGCAGCACGTAATTCGAAGATACCCTAATCTAACCCAACCAAACGTGACGCAACCAAACGTAACCTAACACAACCTAATGTGCCTAGACCACTATTGCTGGCAACCCATCGCAAAGAAGCGCATATTAGAGCAGAATAGAGCGCAGAAGTCCACAGTATGTCGGTGCATAGCACAAAAGACAAAGAATTCCGAAACGAACCCAAAGAAACCTTGCTTAGCCAAACATAGCCTGGCCAAATCTAACGCGCCGCAGCCACAACTACTGGCCCCCCGAGAGCAAACAGGAGAAAATTTGAACACAGTAGAGCGTATAAATTCACCAAATAGCAGCGTCTTGCACAAAAGTAAAAGCTACCCCAACCAATCTTAACCAAACCAAGCCTAACCAAGCGTAACATGACCCAAACTAACGTGCCGCTACCACCATACGTTGCATCACCAGAGACAAGCAGAGCGCGATAGAGCAATCTATAGCATAGAATTCCATGGTATAGCATTGTCTAGCTCCAAAGTAAACGCTATCGCAAACAATTCTGGCGTAAGGTAACTTAACCAAGCGTAATGCAACTCAACCTATCGTGCCGCGACCGCTATTTCTGGCAACCTCAGGGCCACACAAAGCACATCAGACGAGAATGGGGCGCAGAAATCCGTTAAATCGCAGCGTATGGCGAAAAAGTCAAAGATGTCCAAACCTAACCCATGCAAACATAAGCTAACCAAGTGTAATCTAGCTCAGCCTAACATGCCGCGGCGTCTGTCTCTGGCGTCGCCAGAGCGAAGCAGAGCATATTAGAGCACAGTAGCTCGGAGAAATCCATCGAATGTCAGTGTATTGCACAAAAGTCAAATCTATGCTCTCCTTACCTGACCAAACGCAGCGTAACTAAACGTAGCGTATCCAAATCAGGGGTGCCACGACCATTATTGCTGGCCTCACCAGAGCCAAACAGAGTATACGAGAGCAGAGTAGCACGCTGAAATAAACCGAATAGCAGTGTACAGCACAAAAGTCAAATTTATCTCAGCCAAGCCTGCGGAGGCCTAGCCTGACCGAACGCAAAATAACTCAACCAAACTTTCCACGTCCACTATTGCTGGCACCCCCTGAGTCAAGCAGATACTAGTAGTGCAACGGAGAGCGCAGATATCGACCGAATAGCAGTGTAAAGCACAAAGGTCTAAGACACCCTATTGAAATCTGTCCGAACATAGCCAAGCCATTCGTAACATAACTCAAACTTGCGAGGCGAGTCCGCCATTACTGGCATCTCCAGAGCTAAACAGAGCATACTAGGGCACAGCAGAGCGCTGAAATTCAACGTGCATGAGTGTATAGCGCAAAAGTAAATGCTATCCAAACTTAACCCAAACAAAGATAACCTATCAGGTCGTAGCGTAGCTCAGGCTATCGTCGCCACAGCAACACTACTGGCCTCCCCAAAGTCGAGCAGAGTACAATAGAGCAATGTAGAGCGCAGAAATCCTCCGAATAGCGGTGTACAGCACAAAAGTCAATGCCATCCTGTCCCGACCTAACCGAACGCAGCATAACCGAACGCAACATAACCCTGACGAACATGCCGAGACCACTACCCTTGGCCTCCCTTTAGCCGAGTAGATTGTACTGGAGCATTATAGAGCGCTGAAATCCTACGAATAGCAGTGTATAGCATAAACGTCAAGGCCACCCTAACCAAACCTGACGCAACCTGGCCAAGCCAAACCTAATATAACGCAACCTAACGTGCCGAGACCACAATTGCTGGCCTACCAAGAGCAATGTAGAACGTATTACAGCACGGTGTGCCACAGAAGTCATCGGTATAGTGGTGTACAGTGCGAAAGTCAATGCTATCCTATCCTAGCCAGGCCAAACGTAACGTCACGGAACGTAGCTTGACTCAGACTAACGTCATGTGACCACTATTGCAGCGTTCACCAGAGACAAGCAGATCATGTTACAAGGGAGTAGTGCGCAGAAGTCAATAGAATCGCAGTGCATAACACAATAGTCGAAGATTCCGTCTCCTAACATAGCCACACGTAGCGTAACCGAACGCAGCTCAGCTCAAACTATCATGCCGAGACCACTATTTCTTGCATCCCCATCGACATGCAGAACCTATTAGAGCAGAGTAGAGTGCAGAAATCCAAAGAATCGCAATGCATGGCACAATATTCGAAGCTACCCACTACCAGCGTAACTATATGTAACAAAACCGAAGGCAGCTTAACTCAATATAACGTGCAGGTAGACCAGTGTAGCTAGCCCCCAGAGCCAAGCAGAATATGTTAGAGCACTGTAGAGAGATGAAATCCAGAGGATAGCAGTGTGCAGCAAATAACATGCAGCTACCATAACCATACTTAGCCTAACCCAACCGAACCGTGCGCAACATTACTGAATATAACGTTCCGAGAATACTATTGCTGGCCTTCCTAGAAGCAAGCTGAACGTATTTTAGCGCCGTATAGACCAGGAATCCACCTAATAGGAAGGCTATAGCACTAAAGCCAAAGACATTCTGTGCTAACCTATCCAAACGTAGCCTAACTCAACCTGCCGTGTCGCGAAGACTATTGCTGGCCTCCACAGAGCCAAGCAGAACGTGCTGGCGGGGAATAGAGCACAGAAATCCGTAGAATCGCAGTGTATATAAGAAAAGTCAAAGCAACCCAAACCTATTCCAAACGAACAGAACATAGCCAAACATGGACCAACCGAAACTAACGAGCAGATGCCGCTATTGCCGTTCTCCCCAGAGCCAAGCAGGACATCCTAAGAGCACAGCAGGGCGCAGAAGTCCACTGAATAACTGTACATAGCACGAAAGCCAGATCTACCCCAGACAAACATTGCCTAACTTAACCTAACCGAATGTAACCTAACTAAACCTAACGTGCCTCGAGCACTATTGCTCTCATCCCGGGAGCTGAGCACGGTACGGTAGAGCAATATAGAGTGCAGAAATCCACTGATCAGCAGTGTATAGCACAGAAACCAAAGCTATCAAATTCTAACCTAACCAAACTTAGCATAACCGAACGCAACCTAACTCCGACTAACGTGCAGAGTCAAATACCGCTGGCATCCCAGAGCCAAGCAGAATATACTAGAGCACAGTAGAGGGCATAAATCTCCCGAATATCGGTGTGTAGCATGAAAGTCAGACCAATCATGTCCAAACTTTACCAAACGAAGCATGACCAAACGGTATTTATCTCAGCCCAACGTGCAGATACCTCCATTCCTTAGGTTCCCAGAGCCGAGAAGAGTGTAGTAGGACGACGTAGCGCCTAGAAATCCACCAAATAGTAGTGTATGGCGCAAAATCCCAATATCCCAACCAAGCCAAACCAACCGTACCCTATCTCAATCTAGCGTGCCGAGACCACACTTGCTGGCCTCCGCACAGCCAAGCAAAATATACTAGGGCACAGTCGAGCGCAGTAATCCACGGCATTGCAGTGTGTGGCACAAAAGTCAAAGCAATGCAAACCTAACCCAAACTATAGTAACATAACCATACGTAATCTATCTCAAACTTATGTGCGAAGATCACATGTACTGTCTTCTCCAGAGCCGAGCAGAGAGCAGTAGAGTAGTGTGGAGTGTAGACATGCTCCGAATAGCGGTGTATAGTACGAAAGTCGAAGGTATCCTATCCTAACCTAACCAAACGTCACATAACCAGACGCAACATAACTCAGACCAACGTCCAGAGACCAAGGCTGCTGGCCTCCCCAGAGCAAAGAAGAGTATACCAGAGCTCAGTAGAGCGCGGAAATTCGCCCAACACTTGTGTATTGCACAGAAGACAAAGTAACCATATCGCATCCTTGCCAAACGCAACATAAGCTGACGTAATCTTATGCAAGCCCTCGTGCCACGACCGCAACTGCTGGCCTCTCGAGAGCTAAGCAGAGCATAGCAGAGCAATGTAGAACGCTGAAATCGTCCGAATGGCAGTGTACAGCACAAAAGACGAAGCTGCCTCTGCAAAAACTTAACCAAACATAACGTAACAAGTCGTAACATAACTCAACCTAACGTGCCGAGGGAACTGTTCCTGGCGCCCACGGAGACAAGCAGAGCATATTAGAGGAGGGAAGGGCGCAGAAATCCATAGGACCGCAGTGAACAGCAGAAAAGCCAAAATATCTAAACCTATCCCAAACTAACGCAACCTAGCCTGTCGTATGCGAACTCAACGTTACGTGCCGCGACCACTATTGCTGGCCTCCCCGGGGACTAGAAGATTAAGGTAGAGCACTGTGAAAGGCAGGAGTCCACCGCACAACTGTGTATAGCATGAAAGTCAAACCTACACTAATCAAACCTAACCAAACCTGACCTAACTAAATGTAACATAACTCAACCTAACGCGCCGCGACCAGTATTGCTGGCCTCCCCAGAGCAAAGCAGAACATATTACAGCACAGTAGAGACCAGAAATCAAACGCAAGCAGTGTACACGAAGAAAGACAAAGCTATCGGAACCTAACCCTAACTAACTTAACCTAATCAAGCGTAGCAGAGCTGAACCTAACGTGCCGAGAACGGTATTGCTGGCCTCCCCAGAGCCAAGCAAAGCATATTAGAGCAGAATGGAGAGCAGAACCCCCCCCCCCCCCCGAAGAGCAGTATAGAGCAAATAAGTTGAAGCTAAACTCTCCTAACCTGACCAAACCTAGACTACACAATCTGGACATAGCTCAACCTAACTTGCCGAAACAACTACACCTGGCGTCCACAGACGCAAGCATAGTGCAGTAACGCGCAGTAGAGCGCAGATGTCCATAGAATGGCAGTGTGTATGGCAAAAGTCAAAGCTATCCTAAACTAACGCAACGAAACCTAACCTTGCCGATCGTATTCCAACTCAAACTAACGTGCCGCCACAATTATGTGTGGACACCCGAGAGGCGAGCAGAGTATAGTAGGGCAATGTAGAGCGCAGGTATCCACCGAAGAACAGTGTATAGCACAAAAGCCGAAGCCGCCCTGTCCTAACCAAGCCGAGCGTAAAATAGCCAGAAGCAGAATGACACAAGCTAGCTTGCCGAGACCTCTATTGCTGTCCACGCCAGAGCCATGCAGAGCATACTAGAACACAGTAGAGCGCAGAAATCCACCGGATGCTGAGTACACCACGTAAGTCAGAGCTATGCAAACCTAGGCCAGACTAACATAGCCTAACGAAACGTAGCCCAACTCAATTTAACGTGCCGAGACCACTATTACAGTTCTCCACATAGACGAGCAGGGTACATTGGAGCAATGTGGAGCGCAAATATCCACCGGATACAAGTGTATAGCACAAAAGTCAATGCGATCCTAACCTAACGCGTCCAAACGTAACATAATGAAGCTTTACGTTACTCAAAATATCGCGTCACGACCACGATTGCTGGCATCCCCAGTGTCGAGCAGAGCATATTTGAGCTCAGTGGAGGACAGGGATCCTCCGTATGGCGGTGTTCAAAAACAAAGTTAAAGCGTTCCTACCTTAACCTAACCAAACCTAACATGAACAAACGTAGCATTACTCAGCATGACATGCCTAGACCACCCTTTCAGGCCTCCACAAAGCCAAGCAGAGCATATTAGAGCGATATGGATCGCAAAAATCCACCGAATTCCAGTGAGTAGCACAAAAGTGGAAGCTACTCTAACCAAACTTGGCATAACCTAACCTAGCCAAACGTAACATAACTCAATATCGTGCCGCGGCCACTATTCCCGGCGTCCCCGGCAACAGGCAGATTGTGGCAGCGCACAATATGGAGCAGAAGTCCATAGAATCGCTGTGCGTAGCACAATAGTCCGAGCTACCCCATTCTAACGTTGCCAAACGTAGCACAAACAAACGTAGCCCAAACGAACGTAGCCCAAACAAACGTAGTCTAACTGAACCCAACGTGCCGATACCATTAGTGCCAGCCTCAACAGCGCCAAGCGGAATATACTAGACGACACTGGAACGCATAAATCCATCGAACAACAGTCAACACCATGTAAGTCAAGGCTATCCAAACATAACCCAGTCTAACGTAACCCAACCAAAAGTACCCTAAGTCAACCTAAACCACCGAGATCACTATTACTGGCCTCGCCATTGTCGAGCAGAGTATGGTACAGCAATGTAAAGCGCAGAAATCCATCGGACAGCAGTGTATAGCACAAAAGTCGATGCTATCCTATCCTAACTTATCCAAATGTAACATGACTGAACGTAGCCTAACGCAGCCTTATATTACGGGACCACAAAAACTGTTCGCCTAGAGCCGAGCAGCGCATAGCAGAACAACGTGGAGCGTAGAAATCCTCCGGATAGCAGTGTATAGCACAAAAGTGAACTTTATCTTATCCTAACCTGCCCAAACATAACACAACCAAACGTAACCTAACCTAACAAAACGTCCGTGGACCACTATTGCTAGCCTCCAAAGAGACAAGCAGAATACACTAGAGCACAGTAGAGCGCAGAAAGCCACCAAACTGCAGTGTATAACACAAAAGTCGGAGTTATCCTAAACTAACCTAACCTAACTCAACATAACCTAATGTAGACAGACTGATCTTAAAGTGCGGCGGCCGCTATTGCCGGTCGTCCCAGCGCCGAGCAAGGTATATTAGAGCACATTAGAGCGCGGAAATCCACCGAATAGCCGTGTACACCGCGAAAGCCGTGTCGAGCCAGACAATTTGCCGGTCGTCCCAGCGCCGAGCAAGGTATATTAGAGAACATTAGAGCGCGGAAATCCACCGAATAGCCGTGTACACCGCGAAAGCCGTGTCGAGCCAGACATAACAAAGGCAACGTATCCTAACTAAACGTAGCATAGCCAAACTTGACGTGCCACGGCCGCTGATGCTGGCCTCCCTAGAGCCAAGCTGAACATATTAGAAGAAAGTGGAGAGCCAAATTCCACAGAGTGGCACTGTACAGCAGAAAAGTCAAAGGTATCCTAACCTAATCCAGCATAAGCAAGCGTAGCATAACTAAACCTAACGTCCCGAGATCACTATAGCAGGCCTCCCAAGAGCCACGTGGAGCATATCAGAGCACAGCAGAGCGTAGAAGTGGACCGCATTGCATTGTACAGCGCGAAAGTCAGAGACATGATGACCAAACTTATCCTAACCTAACCTAAGGGAACGTGACATAACCGAAACAAACGTGCCACGACCGCTATTGCTGGCCTCTCGAGAGACACTGAGATGCTAGTAGAGCAATGCAGAGCGCAGATATCGATGGAACAGCAGTGTATAGAACAAAAGTCAAAGCCAGCCCAAACAAACCTACCCAAAACTAACCCATCCAACCGTCACGAACCTCAAACAAACCTGCCGAAAGCATTATTCCTAGCGTCCACAGAGACAAGCAGAGTGTGAAAGCGAACTGAAGAATGCAGAAGAACACAGAATAGCATTGTGTTGGACAAAAGTCGAAGCTATCCCTACGAAATGCATCCTAACCGAACCTAACCAAACGTATCATAAACCAAGCTAACGTGCAGCGACCAACATTGCTGGCCTCGCGAGAGTCGAGCATAGTATGGTAGAGGAGAATAAAGCGCAGAAAGCCACCAAGTAGGAATTTATAGCACAAAAGACAAAGGTACCCAGTATTAATATAGCCAAGCGTAACATAACCAAACGTAGCCTAACTCATTCTAACGTGCCGAAACTACTATTTCCGGCATGCCCAGAGACTAGCATGGCATATTAGATCAAAGTAGAGCGCAGAAATCCGTCGAATATTAGCGTGTAGCACAAAAGTCAAAGCTGTCATCTCCTAACCTAACCAATCGTGACACAACCAAACGTAGCATGACTCAAATTAACGTGACGCGAGAACTATTGCTGTCCTCCTCAGAGCAAAGCAGAGCATATTAGAGCACCGTGGAACGCGGAAACACGCCGTATATCAGTGTAAAGCACAAAAGATAGAACCATTGTTCCGCAACGAAACGAATCTTAACATTACCAAACGCAACGAAACTCAAAGGAACGTGCCGCCCCCACTAATGCAGGGCTCCCCAGATCCGAGCAGAATGCGGTAGAGCACAGTATAGTGCATAATTCCACCTAATAACAGCTTATAACAGGAAAGACAAAGCTATCCTAAAATAACGCAACGTAACCTAACGTAACCGAACGACATATACGTCAACCTAACGTGCCGCCGCCACTATTGCTGGCCTACAAGAGCCGAATAGAGTGTAAGCTACCCTATCCTAACATAACGAAACTTAGCATAACTAGGCGCAATATATCTCAGCCTAACGTGCTGAGAGCAATACTGCTTTCCACCACAGAGGCAAGCAGGACGTACTACAGCACAGTAGACCGCAGAAGTCCAACGAACAGCAGTGTACATCACAGAAGTTTAAGGTATGCTGACAAAGCTTACCCTGACACAGCCTAACCGAACGTAACCTGGTTCATCATAACGTACTGAGATCACCATTGCTGGCCTTGCCAGAGCCAAGCTGAAAATATTAGAGCCCTGTAGGGCGCAGAAGTCCACCTAATAGCAGAATACAGCACTAAAGACAAAGCTACCTCCTCCTAACCTAACCATTCGTAACGTAACCATACGTAACATAGCTCAAACTAACGTGCCGCGAGCACCATTGCTGGCCTCCGCAGTGCAAAGCAGAACTCACTAGCGCCAAGTAGGACGCAGTAATCCATAGAATCACAGTATACATCAGAAGGGTCAGAGTCACCAAAACCTAACACAAACAAACAGAACACAGCCCAAGATTGCGTAACTCAATCTAACGTGCCGAGACAGCTACTGCTGCCCCGCCCCAGAGCCAAGCAGGACATACCAGATCACAGTCGAGAGCAGAAATCCACCGAAAAGCTGTGTACAGCGCAAAAGTTAAAGACACCATGAACAAACATTGCCGAACCCAACCTAACCGAACGTAACCAGAACCAAAGTAACATACCGAGACCACTGTTGTTGGCCTTCCCATAGCCGAGCAGAAAATATCAATGCGCTGTACGGACGAGAAATCAACCTAATGGCAGACCATTGCACTAAAGTCAAAGCCATCCTCTACTGTCCTAGCTATCCGTAACATGACTCAAACTAACGTGCCGAGACCGCTACTGCTGCAAACCCCAGAGCAGAGCAGGACGTGCCAGAGCACAGTAGAGCGTAGAAATCGCCCGAACAGCAGTGTACAGCACAAAAGTTAAAGCTACCATTACCAAACGGAGCCTAACCCAACTTAACTGAACGTAGCCAGACACATCATATCGTGCTGATATCACCCTTTCAGGCCTTGCCAGAGCCAAGCTAAAAACAATAGAGCACTGTGGGACGCAGAAATGCACATAATAATAGACTGCAGCACTGAACACAAAGCTATACCCTCCTAACCTAACCAATCGTAACATGACCAAATCTAACCTAACACAACCTAACATGCCGCGACCACTATTGCTGGCCTCCGCAGAGTTAAGCGGAGCACGCTAGTGCAGTGTAGAACGGAGAAAGTCATATAATCGCAGTGTATACCAGAAAAGACAAAGCAACCCTAACCCAACCCATACCAACATACCATAACCAAACATAACCTGACTGAGCCTAACGCGCCGAGACCGATATTGCTGTCCTCGCTAGAGCCAAGCTGGACATGCAAGACCACACTAGAGCGCAGAAGTCCACCGAATAGCACTGTACAGCCCAAAAGTTAAAGCTATCATTGTCAAACATGGCCTAACCCAACCTAGCCGCACGTAACATGACTCGACATAACGTGCCGAGAACACTATTGCAGGCCTTCCCAGAGCCAAGCTGAAAATATTAAAGCACCGTAGGGAGCAGAAATCCACCTAATAGCAGACTATAGCACTAAAGACAAAACCATCCTCTCCTAACCTAGCCAACAGTACCTTAACCGAACATTACACAACTCAACCTAACGTGCCGCGACTGCTACTACTGTCCTCCCTAGAGTCAAGCGGAACACGTTAGTGGAGAGTAGAACCCAGAAATCCGTATAATCGCAGCGTTTATCACAAAAGTCGAAGCTATCCAAGCCTAACCCAAACCAACAGGACATAACCACACATGGCGTGACTCAACCTAACGTGCCGAGACAGCTGCCGTTACCCTCCACAGAGCCAAGCAGGATTTACTAGGGCAAAGTGGAGCGCAGAAATCCACCGAATAGCAGGGTACAGCACAAAAGTTAAAGCTAACGTTACAAAACGTAGCCTAACTTAACGAATCTGGACGTAGTCCGGCTCATCATGACATGCTGAGGCCACCTTTGCATGCCTTGCCAGAGCCAAGCTGAAAGCATTAGAGCTCTGTAGCGCGCAGAAATCTACCCAATAGTATGCTGCAGCACTAAAGAAGAATCTACCACCTCCTAACTTACCAAACGAAACATGACCGAACGTAACTTCACTCCAATTAACGCGCCGCGACCGTCATTGCTGGCCTCCCCAGAGTGAAGCAGAACGTGTTGGTTCAGAGTAGAACGCAGGAATCCATGAAATTGCTCTGTATATCTTGAAATTCAAAGCCTAACCCAAGCCCATAAGAGCATAACCAAACATAGCCTGACCCTACCTAACGTGCAGCCACCACCATTGTTGCCCTTCTAAGACCAAGCAGGACATAGTAGAGCAAAGCAGGTCGCAGAAATCCACCGAATAGCAGTGTACAGTACAAAAGTTGAAGCCAACCTTACCAAATGTAACCCAACCCAACCCAACCGAATGTGGCCTGGCTCATCGTAATGTGCTGAGTCCACCCTTGATGGCCTTGCCAGAGACAAGCTGGAAATATTAGAGCACTCTAGGGCGCGGGAATCCACCTAATAGTATACTACATCCCTGGATTCAGAACTATCCACTCCTGACCTTACAAATCGTAACGTGACCAAACCTAACCTAACTCAACTTAACGTGCCGCGGGCACTGTTGCTGTCCTACCCAGGGTCGAGTGGAACACGCAAGTGGAGAGTAGGGCGGAGAAAACAATACAATCGCAGCGTATATCTGAAAGGTCAAAGTTACACGAACCTAACCCAAACAAACAGGACATAACCAAATATAGCCTGACTCTACCTAACGTGCCGAGACCATTTTGATGTCCTCCCCAGAGCCAAGCAGGATACACTAGAACACAGTAGAGGGTAGAAATCCACGGAATACCAGTGTATAGCACAAAAGTTAAAACTACCCTGACCAATCTCACCCTAACCTAACATAACCGGACGTAACCTGACTATACGAAGGGTGCCGAGACCAATATTGCTGGCGTTCCCAGACAGTAGCTGAAGACATTAGACCAATGCAGGGCGCAGAAATCCAACTAGTAGCAGACTACAGAACTAAAGTCAAAGCTATCCTCTCCTAGCCTAGCCAACCGTAACATGATCGAGCGTAACCTGACTGAACCTGACTCAACCTGACTCGCCTGGTCTCATATTGCTGGCCTTCCCAGAGCTAAGCTGGTAACAAATAAGCAGCGTAGGGCGCAGAAATCCGCTGAATAACAGACTCTATCACTAAGGCCAAAGCTATCCTATCCTAACCTAACCAATCGTAACATAACCAAGTGTTACCTATCTCAGCCTAACCTGCCGCGATCACAAAAGCTGGCCACCCCTGGGCCAAGCAGGACACATTAGTTGTGAGTAGATCGCAGAAGCCCATAGAATCGTAGTGGATATCAGAAAAGTCAGAGGTACGCAATCGTAACCCAAACAAGCAGAGCATAACCAAACATAGCCTAACTCAGCCTAAAGTGTAGAGGCCGCTACTGCTGCCCTCTGCAGATCCAAGTAGGACATACCAGAGCACAGGATTGCGCAGAAGTACACCGAATAGCAGCGTACAGCGCAATAGTTAAAGCTATCCCATCCAAGCTTAGCGTAACCGAACCTAGCCGAACGTAACCTGTCTCAACTTTACGTGCCGAGACCACTATTGCTGGCCTTGCCAGAGCCCAGCTGAAAATAATAGAGCACCGTGGGGCACAGGAATCCACCGAGTACCAGACTATAGCACTACAGTCAAAGCTATTCTCTTCTTACATATGTGATCAAAACAATGCCAAACGTAACCTAACTCAAACCAACATGCCGTGGTCACTATTGCTGGCCTCCTGATAGCCAAACAGGACACATAAGCGAAGACCAGAACGCAGAAGTCCATAGAATCGCAGTGTATATCAGAAAAGTCGAACCTACCCTGCCCTAACTCAAACCAATGGAACATAACCAAACATTGCCCATCTCAACCTAACGTGACGAGAGCGCTATTAATGCACCCCCCAGTGCCAAGCCGGCCATACCGGAGGGCAGCAGAGCGGAGTAATCAAACGAATAGCAGTATACACCGCAGAAGTTAAAGCTATCCTGACCAAACGTATCCTAACCCATCGTGACCGAATGTAACCTGACTCGACATAATGTGCCGAGGCCACTTTTGCTGGCCTTCCTATAGCCCAGCTGATGATATTTGAGCACTGTGGGGAGCAGAAAGCCACTTAATAGCAGACTATAGCACTAAAGTCGAAGCTGCCCTCTCCTAAGCTAACCAATCTGCACATAACAAACGAAACTTAACTCAAACTAACGTGCCGAGATCGCTATTGCTGGCCTTCCCAGGAAAAAGCTGGAAATATTATGGAACTGTGCAGCGTAGAAATGCACCTAGTAGCAGGCTATGGCACAAAAGCCAACGCTGTCCTCTCCTAACCTATGCACTCGTGACATAACCAAGCGTAACATGACGCAACCTAACGTGCCCAGACCACAGTTGCTGGCCTACCCAGAGCAATGCAGAACATTTTAGAGCACGCTATACCGAAGAAATCATTGGTATAGCGGTGTCAGGTGCGAAAGTCAATGCTATCCTCTCCTAACAAAGCAGAGCATATTAGAGCGATGTACTGTGCAGCGTAGAAATGCACCTAGTAGCAGTCTATGGCACAAAAGCCAACGCTGTCCTCTCCTAACCTATGCACTCGTGACATAACCAAGCGTAACATGACGCAACCTAACGTGCCCAGACCACAGTTGCTGGCCTACCCAGAGCAATGCAGAACATTTTAGAGCACGTTATACCGCAGAAATCATTGGTATAGCGGTGTCAGGTGCGAAAGTCAATGCTATCCTCTCCTAACCAGGCCAAACGTATCGTCGCGAAACGTAACATATCTCAGACTAACGTCACGGGACCACTATTGCTGCCCTCACCAGAGCAAAGCAGACCATATTAGAAGGGACGTGTGCGCAGAAATCAATCGAATCGTAGTGTATAACGCTATAGTCGAGGCTACCCTGTCCTAACATAGCCACACGTAACGTAACCGAACGCAGCTCAACTTAACCTAACGTGCCGAGGCAACTACTGCCAGCCTCCCCATCGCCATGCAGAACATATTAGAGGAGAGTAGAGCGCAGAAATCAATAGAAGCGCAATGCATGGCACAACAGTCGAAGTTAACCTATCCCAACATAACCATACGAAACATAAAGGAAGGTAGCATAACTCAAACTAACGTGCAGGGACCAGTGTAGCTAGCCTCCCCAGAGCCAGGCAGGATATACTTGAGCACTGTAGAGCGCTGAAATCCACCGAATAGCAGTGTGAAGCGCGGAAGTCAAAGATAACGTAGCTTAACCCGACCTATCCTGACCTAAACAAACGTAGAATACATAAACTTATCGAGCCGAGACCTCTATTGCTGGCCACGCCAGTGCCAAGAACAGCATATTAGAGAACAGAAAAGCGCAGAAATCCACCGAATAGCAGTTTATAGCACAAAAGTCAAAATCCCTATCCTAACCTAACCAAACCAAACACAACCAAACGTAACCTATCTCAATATAAAGTGACGAGACCACGATTGCAGGCAACCACAGAGCCAAGGAGAACATATTAGTGGATAATAGAACGCAGACATCAATAGTGTCACAGTGTGTACCAGAAAAGCCTAAGCTACACATGCTCAACTCGAACCAACGTGTCCCAGCCAAACATAGCCTAACCCAACATATCGTACCCCCAACACTATTGCTGTACTCCCCACGGCCAAGCAGAGCATACTAGGACAGTGGAGCGTAGGGTTCCACCGTTTATCAGTGTATACCACGAAAGTCACATCTATCCGAGGCTAGCCAAAGCTAACGTAACGTAGCCAAACGCAGCCTACACAACATGACGGTTCGGGACCACCATTACAGGTATACCCAGATCCGAGCAGAGTATCGTAGAGCAACGAAGGGCGCAGAATACCACCGAACAGCAGTGTATAGCACTGAAGTCAAACGTATCCTGCCATAACTTGACCCAACCTGACCAACACAAGCGTAGTGTAACCCAACATAAAGTGACGAGGCCAATATTGCTGGCCTGAACTGCGACAAGCATAGCACATTCGAGCACATTAGAGCGCAGAAGTCCACCGAACAGCGGTGTACAGCACGAGGCAGGAAGCAGCCCACTCTAGCCTAACCAAACGTGACATGAGCAAACGTAGCTAAACTCAACCGAACGTGCCAAGACCACTACTGCAGGCCGAACCGGGTACAAGCAGTATATGCTAGAGCACACTGGAGTTCAGAAATCTATCGCATTGCAGTGCACAGCACAGAAGGCGTACATATTCTTACATAACCCGACCCTACCTTACCCAACCAATCGTAGTGTATCTAGAATTAACGTGCCGCGACCGCTATGTCTGGCCTCCCTAGGGACAGGCTGAACATATGAAAGGAAAGTAGGGCGCCGAAATCCACAGAATGGAAATGTACAGCAGAATAGTCAAAGGTATCCTAACCTAACCCAGACTAACCTAGCATATCCAAGCGTAACATAACTCAACCTAACGTTCCGAGACCACTATTGCTGGCCTCTCCAGAGCCACGAGGAGCATATTAGAACACAGCAGAGCGTAGAAATCGATCGCATTGCAGTGTATAGAGCAAACGTCAGAGACATGCTGACCAAACCTAGCCTAACCTAACCCAGCGAAACGTAACCTAACCGAAACACACGCACCGCGAACACTACTGCTGGCCTCCACAGAGACAATCAGATGCTAGTAGAACAATGCAGAGCACAGATGTCGATCGAACAGCAGTGTATAGCACAAAAGTCAAAGTTATCCTAGCCAAACGTATCCTAACGTAGCCAAGCCAAACGTTACATATTCCAAACAAACGTGCTACGAACATTATTGCTGGCCTCCACGGAGACAAGCAGAACATATTAGGGCACAGTAGAGCGCAGAAACCCGACGAATGGCAGTGCATAGCACAAGAGTCGGAGCTACCATGTCCTAACATGGCCATACTTAACATAACTCAACGTAGCTTAACTCAACACAACGTGTCGAAACCACTGTTGCTGTTATCCCCAGAGCCAATCAGAGCATATTAGAGCGATGTAGAGCGCCGAAATCCATCGAATAGCAGAGTATATCATAATGGACAAAGACATCCTGTCCTAACCAAGCCAAACGTAGCATAGGCAAGCGTAACCCAACCCAACCTAACTCGCCATGAACACAATTTCTGGCATCCCCAGAGCAAAGCAGTGAATATTCGATTACGGTACAGCGCAACGATCCACCGGATAGCAGTATAGCACACAAGTCAAAGCTATCCTTGCCTAAACTGACCAAACATGACGTAACGAAACGTAACCTAACCCAACCTAACGTGCCTAGACCATTATTACTGAGCTCCCCAGGGAGGAGCAAAACATGTTATAGCACAGCAGAGCGTAGACGTACACCGAATAGCATTGTATATCGCAAAAGTTGGGGCCATCGTTTCCTAGCCTAACAAATCGTAGCAGAACCAAACGTAACATATCTCGAAGCAACGTGCCGCGACCACTATTCCTGGACTCCCCACAGACGAGCAGAATATGGTAGAGCACATTAGAACACATGAGTCCGTAGGAAATCCGTGTTGAGCACGTATATCAAAGCTACACTAACCAAACCCAACCAAACCTAACCTAACCAAAAGTAACCGATCCCAAACTAACGTGCTGCGACCAGTATTGCTGGCCTCCGCAGGGCCAAGCAGAGCATAATAGAGGAGAGTAGAGCGCAGAAATCTATTGAACTGCTGTGTATAGTTGAAAAGTCGAAACTATTGAAACGAAACCAGAGCTAACGTAACCGATTGAAACGTACCATATATCAACCTATCGCGCCGAGAGCGCTATTACTGGCTTCCCCAGGGACATGAAGGAAATACTACAGCACAGTAGAGCGTAGAAATCCATCGAGAATCAGTGTATAACACAAAAGTCAGAGCCATCGTAAGCAAACTTAACCTAACCCAACATAAGCAAACGTAACCTAACTCAACCTATCGTGCCACGACCGCTATTGCTGGTCTGCCTCGTGTCGAGCGGAGTATAGTAGAGCAACGAAGAGCGCAGGAATCCAGCGAGTGGTAGTGTACATCACAATAGTCAAAGTTGTTCTATCCCAACCTAACCAATCGTAACCTAACCGAACGTAACATAACAAAACCTACCGTGCCGAGAGCAATATTTCCGTCCTCTCCAGCTCCAAGCAGAGCATATTTGAGCACACTAGTGCGCAGAAATCGACCGTATAGCAATTTATAGCAAAAAGTTGGAGGTACCCCAGCCTAATCGGACCTAACCTAACCCAGTCAAACGTAACCAACCCAAACCTAATGTGCACAGCCCACAATTGCTGGCCTCCCCACCGTCAAGCAGGATATATTTGAGGAGAGAAGAACGCAGAGCTCCATAGGGCGGCAGCGTATTGCACGAAATTCAAAGATGTCCAAACCCAACCCAAACATTCCTAACCTAACCGAGCATAACCCACACCAACGCGTCCCGGCCACTATTTCAAGGATTCCCTGATGAAAGCAGAGAATGTTAGATCACATTACAGCGCAGAAATCCACTGAATAGCAGTGTACAGTACGAAAGACGAAGTTATATTTTCCTAGCATTAACAGATCTAACCTAAGCAAACGTAATATAGCTCTAACTAACGTGCCGCGACCACTATTGCTGGTCTCCACAGGGCCATGCAGAACACATTAGAGGAGAGTAGGGTGCAGAAATACGTAGAATCCCAGTGTACAGCAGACAATTCGAAGCTGTCCAGACCTCACCCATGTTAACGTAAGCTCACCAAACTTAACCTAACACGAACTAACATGTCACGGACACAATTTCTGGCCTCCGCAGAGAAAAGCGGAGCATGCTAGTGCACAGCAGAGTGGAGAAATCCACCGAGATGCAGTATAAAGCACAAAAGTCAAAGGTGCACAATCCTAACCTAACCAACTGTAACACTATCAAACGTATCAGAACTCAACCAAACGTGCCGCCACCACCATTGCTGGCATCCCCGCAGCCAAGCAGATGATATTAGACGAGCGTAGGGCGCAGAAATGCATAAAATCGCAGAGTACAGCAGAAAAGCCAAAGATATCGATGCCAAACCCAAACCAGCATAACTTAACCTAACGTAGGCAAACTCAACATAACGTGCCGCGACCACTATTGCTGGGCTCCCCAAATTCTAGCAGAGTGTAGTAGAGTTCAGTAGAGCGGAGAATTCCACCAAGTAACAGCTTATAACTTGAAAGAGGAAGGTGTCCTAAAATAACGCAGCGTAGCCTAACGAAACCGAACGTATCCTAACTCAAACTAACCGGCCGCGGCCACGACTTCTGGTCGCCGAAGAGTCGAGCAGAATATTGTAGATAAATGTACAGCGCAGAAATGCATTGAAGGGCAGTGTACAGCATAAAAGTCTAAGCTATCCTATCCTAACATAACCAAACGTAGCATAACCAGACGCAACGTATCTCAGACTAACGTGCCGAGTGCAATACTGCTGGCCTTCCCAAAGCCAAGCAAAATATACTGGAGCACAGTTCAGAGCAGAGATCCACCGATCAGCAGTGTATAGCACAAGTGTATATGCCATCCTAACCACACATAGCCTACCATAGCCAAGCCAAACGTGACATGACCGACCCTAATGCGCCGAGGCCACAATTTCTGGCCTCCCCATAGCCATACGCAGCATATGAGAGCACAGTAGAGCGCCGAAATAGGCTCTAAATATGTGTATAGCGCAAAAGTCAAAGGTATCCCATACTCACCGGTCCAAACGTAACATAACCAAATGTAGCCTAACAAAATTTATCGTGCCACGATCATAATTGCTGGAATCTCGTGAGTCGAGCTGAGTGCAGTAGAGGACAGTAAAGCGCAAAAGGAAACCAAATAGCAATGTGTAGCACAAAGGTCAAAGGTATCCTAACCCAACTAGTCTATCCTAGACAAACGTAGAGCGACTAGCCTAACCAAACGTGTCGCCACCACCATTGCTGGTCTCCCCAGAGCCAAGCAGAAGATACTAGGTGAGAGCAGGACGCAGAAGTCCATAGAATCGCAGTGTGGAGCAGAAAAGACAAAGATATCCAAACCTAACCCAAACTAATGTAATCTAACCTAACGTACCCAAACGCATCACAACATGCCGCGACCGCAGTTTCCTGCCATCCCGGGGTCTAGCAGGCTAGGGTGGGGCAAAGCGGTGGTCAGGAATCCGCCGAATAACTGCGTACAGCACGAAAGACAAAACTACCCAAACCAAACATTACCTATCTTAACATAACTAAACGCAGCCTAACACTAACTAGCGAGGACATGCCACTATTGCTCGGATCCCGAGTTTCGAACAGAGTATGGTAGAGCAATGTAGGGCGAAGAAATACACCAAATAGAAGTGCGCAGCTCAAATGTCAAAGCTATGCTCTCTTAACCTCTCCAAACGTAATATAATAACACGTACCATAACACAACCGAACGCGCGGGGAACACTGTTGCTGGAATCCGCAGAGCCAAGCAGAAATATCAGAGGAGAGTAGGGCGCAGGAGTCCATAGAATGGAGGAGTATAGCAGAAAAGTCAAAGACACCCTAACCTGACCTAAACTAACCAAACCTGTCCAAGCGTAACCTAATTCAAACTAAGATGCCGAGACCACAATTGCTGGCCCTCCCGGAGCAGAGCTGAACATATTAGAGCATAGTTGAGAGCAGAAATCCGCCGAAAACCAGTGTATAGCACAAAAGTCGGAGCTAGCATCTCCTATCATAACCAATCGAAACGCAACCAAACGTAACGTAACTGAGCCTAACGTAACGCGTTCACTAGTGCTGGCCTCCCAGAGACAAGTAGAATATTTTAGAGGAGAGCTGAGAGCATAAATACATGAAATCTAAGAGTATAGCAGAAAAGTGAAAACCATCCAAACCTAACCCACACAAGTATAGCCTAACCAAACGGAGCATCACTCAGCATAAGGAGACGCGACCACTATTGCTGGACATCTCAGGGCCAAGCAGAATACGTGCAAGGGCAGTAGAGTGAAGAAGCCACCGAATAACAGTGTATTCCACTTAAGACAAGGCTATCCAAACCTAACACAAACAAACATGTCCTAACCATATGTAACCCAACGCAACCTAACATGACTAGTCCACTATTAATGGCCAGCCCAGGTCCGAGCAGAATACAGTAGAGCAATGTGGAGCGTATCAATCCACCGAACAGCAGTGTATAGCACAAAAGTCAAAGATATGCTGACCAAGCCTAACCTAACCGAACCTATCCAAATGTAACATGACACAACCCAACCTGCCGAGAGCACCATTCCAGGCGTCGGTAGAAGCAAACATTATATGATACAGCACAGTAGAACCCAGAAGCCCATAGGATTGCAGTGCTGAGCACAAGAGGCTAAGCTACACATACTAAACCCAGGATGACGTAATACAACCAAACGTAACATAACTCAACCAAACGTGCAGCGCCCACTACTGCTGGCCTCCGCAGAGCCAAGCAGAACACACTAGTGGTGAGTAGATCGCAGAAATCCATAGTATCGCAGTGTACACATGAAAAATCAGAGATACCCATACCTGACGGAAACAAACAGAACATGGCCAAACATAGCATAGCTCAAACTAACGTGCCGAGACCGCTATTGCTGCAATTGCTGGGGCCAAGCAGGACATACTGGAGCACAGTAGACGGCGGAAGTCCACCGAATGGCAGTGTAAAGCTCTAAGGTTGAAGTACCAACCAAACCCAGCCTAACCCAGACCAACCGATCAAGAAGGGCAGTGTAAAGCTCTAAGGTTGAAGTACCAACCAAACCCAGCCTAACCCAGACCAACCGATCATAACATGTCTCGACATAAAGCGCCGGGACCACTGTTGCTGGCCGTCCCAGAGCCAAGCTGATAATATTGCCGCACCGCAGTGCGCAGAAATCCACCTAAGGGCAGAATAAGGCACTGAAGTGGAAGCTACCATCTTCAAACATCACAAATCATAACATAACCAAACGTAACCTAACGCAACCTAACGAGCCGCGAAAACTATTGCTGGCCGCCCAAAAACCAGGAAGGGCACACTAGTGGAGAGCAGGACGCAGAAATCTATGTTATCGCTGTGTATACCAGAAATGTCAAAGCTACGTGGGACTATCCCAAGCCAACAGAACATAAACAAACGTAGCTTAACTCAAGCTGTCCTGCCGAAACCGCAATTGCTGTTCCACCGAACCCCCCACCAGTGACAAACAGGTCACGCTTGGGCACAGTAGACCCCTGAGGTTCACCGAAGAGCTGCGTACAGCACAAAAGTTGAAGCTATCCTAATCAAACTTAGTCTGACCCTACATAACCGAACGTAACCTAACCAAACGTAACGTGCCGAGAACACTATTGCCGGCCTTCCCTGACCAAAGCTGAAAATATAAGAGCACAGTAGAGCGCAGACATCCGCCTAATAGCGGACTATAGCACTAAAGCCAAAGTTATCCTCTCCTAACCTAACCAATCGTAACATAGCCAAAGGTAACATAACTCAAGCTAACATGCCGCGGCCGCTATTGCTGACATGTGCAGAGCCCAGTAGAAGACATTAATGGAGAGCAGAGAGCAGGAATCCATAGAATCGCAGTGTTCTTCAGAAAAGACTGACCTACCTAAGCCTAACACAAACATACAGGACACAGCCAAACATAGCCTAACTCAACCTAACGTCCCGAGACCGTCACTGCTGCCAGCCCCAGAGCCAAGCAGAATATACTAAAGCACAGTAGAGTGCAGGAACCCGCGGAACAGCAGTGTACAGCACAAAAGTTAAAGCTATCATCTCCAAGCATGGCCCAAACCAACGTAAACGGTCGTAACTTGACCCAACATAGCGTACCGAGGACACAGTTTGGTGGTCTTCCCAGAGCCAAGCTGCAAATATTAGAGCACTTTAGGGAGCAGAATTCCACTTTATAGAGGGCTATAGCACTAAAGTCGAAGCTACCCTCTGCCGTCCTAACCAATCGTAACATAACCGATCGTAACATAGCTCAACATAAAATGCCGCGACCACTTTTGCTGGCCTTCCGAGAGCCAAGCAGAACACGCCAGCGCAGAGTGGAAGGCAGAAGCCCATAGAACAACAGTGTATGTCAGTAAAGTAGGAGGCACACAAGCCTAACCCAAGCCAAAGGAAAGTAGCCGTACGTACCCTGACAGAGCATAACGTGTCGGGACCACAATTTCTGGCCCTCCCGGAGCCAAGCTGAAAATATTAGAGCTCTTCAGGACACAGAAATCCACCTAATAGCAGAAAATAGCGCTAAAGTCAAAGATTTCATCTCCTAATCCAACCAATCGTAACATAACCAAACGAATCGTGACTCACCGAATGTGCCGCGAGCACTATTGCAGGCCTCCACAGGGCAAAGAAGATCGCATTAGTGGAGAGTAGAACGTAGGAATCCGTAGGATCACAGTGTATATCGACAAGGACCTAACCCAGACCAACAGAATATATCCAAACATAGCCTAACTCAACCTAACGTGACGGGACAACTATTGCTGTCATTCCCAGAGCCAAGCTGAGAACATTAGAGCACTGTGGCGCGGAGAAATCTCCCTAATGGCACACTATAGCATTCAAGTCAAATCAATGCTCTCCTGACTTAACCAACGGTAACATTACCGAATGTAACATAAACCAACCTAACGTCCCGGAAGCACTATTGCTGGCCTACACAGAGCCGAGCAGCACACGTTAGCGGAGAGTGGAACGCAGACATCTATAGAATCTCAGTGTACATCAGAAAAGTTGTAGTTGCCCGAACCTAACCCAAACGAACCCAAGATGCCCAACCATATCCTAACGCAACCTAACGTCCCGAGAAAGCTATTGCTACCCCCACCCCCACGCCCAGAGCTAAGCATGGTATACTAGAGCACAGTAGATAGCAGAAGGCCACCAAAGAGCTTTGTACAGCACAAAAGTTAAAGATATCCTAACCAAACTGAGACTCAACCAACCTAACCGGGCATAACATAACTCAACGTAACGAGACGATACAGCTATTGCTGGCCTTGCCAGAGACAAGCTGACAGTATAAGAACACTTTAGGGCGCAGAAATCCTCCTAATGGCAGACTGTGGCACTGAAGTCGTTGCTATCCTCTCTTAACCCAACGAATCGTAACGTTACCGAACGCAACATAACTTAACCTAACGTTCCGGCACAACCCTTTCTGGCCTACCCAGAGCCAAGCAGAAGACACTAGTGGAGAGTGGAACGATGAGATCCATAGGATCGCAGTGTATATCAGAAAACTCATAGCTGCACAAACCTAACCCAAACCAACACAAGATATCCAAACATAGCATAACTCAACCTAACGTGCCGAAAACGCTATTGCTGCCCTCCGCAGGGCAAAGCAGAATATATTAAAGCACAGTAAATCACAGAATTCCACCGAATAACAGTGTATAGCACGAAAGTCAAAGCTATCAGAACCAAACCTAGCCTAACGTAACCTAACAAAGTGTAACCTAACTCAACCTAGCAGCACGAGACGCCCATTGCTGGCCTCCACAGAGACAAGCCGAATACTACTAGGGAGCAGTTGTACGCCGAAATACACCGCGCTGTAGTGTATAGCACAGAAGTCGAAGATTACCTAACCTAACCTGACTTAACCTAACCTAACCAAACGTAGCTCAACACATCATAAAGCGCCGCGGCCGCAGCTCCTGCCCCTCCCCCCGTAGCCTTGCAGATTGTTGTAGAGCACAGTAGATCCCAGAGATCCACCGAATAACAGTTTATAGCACGAAAGTCAAGGCTTTCCTGACCAAACTTAACCTAACCTACCTTAGCCAAGCGTAACATAAATTAACGTAACGTGCCACGACTGCTATTGCTCGCCTCCCCTGCGTCGTTCAGAGTACAGTAGAGCTATGTAGAGCGCAGGAAGACACAGAATTGCAGTTTATGCCACAAATGTCAAAAGAAACACTAACCGAGCCATCCTAACCTAACCTAACGGAGCGAAACCTTTCGCAACCTAACGTGTCGAGAGCACCATGTCTGGCCTACCCAGACCCAAGCAGAATACAGTACAGCGCAGCAGATCAGAGAAACTCAAGGGAGAGCAGTGCAAAGCACAAAAGTCAAAGTAGTTTATCCTAACCTAGCCAAACGTAACATATCCGAACGTAACCTAACTCAACCTAACACTACGAGGCAACAATTGCAGACCACCTAAGAGACAAGCAGATTGTACTAGAGCACATTAGTTCACAGAAATACTCCACATTGCAGTGAATAGCATAATGGACAACGATATCCCAACACAGACTGACCTAATCTAACCTAACCAAGTTTAGCGTAACTCAACACAGCCAGCCCCCAAAGCTGCTGCCGGACTCCACGAAGTCAAGCAGAATGCAGAAGAGCGCAGTAGATCACGGGGACACGACGCATAATAGTGTACGGCACGAAAGGCGGAGGCACCCTAACCAGACGTAAAGAAACATAACATAATCATTCGTAGCCTAACACAACATGACGTGCTGCGACTATTGATGTCCTCCCCAGGGGCCTAGCATAATGTAGCATAGCACAGTCGAGTGCAGAAGACTTCCGAATAGCAGTGTATGTCACGAAAGTCAAAGATAACCTGACCGAGCTTGACATAAGCTAACCTAACCAAACGTAATATAGCCCTACCTAACGTGCCCTGATCACTATCGCTGGAGCCCCAGAGCCAAGCTGAAAATATTAGAACACAGTAGAGAGCATAATTCCGCGGATAGCAGTATATAGCAGAAACGACTGAACTAAAATGTCCTAACCTCAACAAACGTTACATACCCGGATGTAGCGTAGCTCAGCCTATCGTGCCGGAACCACAACTGCTGGCCCCGACAGGGCAACGCAGAAGAAGCTAGAGCACAGCATGGCGCAGAAATCCGCCGCATTGCAGTGTATACCACTAAAGTATAACATATCCTAGCAGAACTTGGCCTCACCTAACATATCCGAACGTAGTGTAACTACACATAATGTTATGAGACCAGCGTTGCTGGCATCCCAGAGTCAAGCAGAGCATATTAGAGCACACTACTGCGCAGAAATCCTCCGAATGGCAGTGAGCAGGACAAACGTCAGAGTAGCCAATCCTAACCTTGCCAAACGTGATATACCGGAACGTGGTCTAACTCAACCTAACATTGCGAGGCCGCTATTGCTGGCCTCAATAGAGAAATGCAGAATGTACTACGGCTCACTAGAGCGCACAAATCCATCGCATTGCAGGGAATTGCACAAAAGTCGAAGATATCCTATCCCAACCTCTCCTAACCTAACATAACCAAACGTAACACATCCCGACCTAAAGTGCCGCGACCGCTATTGCTCGCCTCCACAGAGCCGAGCATAGTATATTAGAGTAATGTAGAGCGCAGAGATCCCGCGAATAGCTGTGCATGTTCCAAGAGTCGAAGGTACTCTGACCTAACATTGGTTAACCTAACCTAACCAAGCGAAGCATAGCACAACCTAACGCGCCGAGGCCACTATCGCTGCCATCCCCAGAGCCAAGCAGAGCATATTTGAGCATATTAGGGCGCAGAAATCCGCCGAATGGCAGTGAATGGCACAGTGGTCAGAGTAGCCTATCATAACGTAGACAAACGTAACAATCCCAAACGTATCCTAACACATCACAACATGGCTAGACAACTACTGCTTTCCTCCACAGAGCCAAGCAGAGTGTACTAGAGCACAATAATGCGCAGAAATCCACCGCATTGGAGTGAATGCCACAGAAGTCGGAGAACCCCTAATACAACCTGACCTAACCTTACCTAACCGAACGCGGCGTAACACAACAGAGCGTACCGCGACCACTGCTGCGGGACTCCCCAGTGCCAGGAAGAATATAGTAGAGCACAGTCGAGCACAGAAGTGGTACGAATAGCTGTGTATGGCACAAAAGTCGAAGTTAACCTGACCGAGCTCGACATAACCTTACCCAACCAAACGTAGCATAAGACAACGTGACGCTCCGAAACCGCTATTGCTGGCCTAGCCAGAGCCAAGCAGAACATATCAGAGCGCAGTCGAGCGCAGGTATAGACCGTATAACAATTTATGTTACAGAAGTCGAGGATACCCTGGCCCAATCTGGCCTAACCTAACCTAACCTGACGCACCTTAACTGAACGTAACATGCCGCGACCACTGCTGCTGGCACCCCGAGTACAAAGCAGAATACCTTAGGGCACAGAAGATCACAGTAATCCACCGGAAAACAGTGTACAGCGCGAAAGTCAAAGCTGACCTAACCAAGCGTAGCCAAACAGAACATAACCAAACATAACCTAACCCCAAATAACGTGCTGCGAACACCATTGCTCGACACGCCTGATCCGAGACAAGTATAGTAGAGCAATATTGAGCCCCAAGGTACACCGAATGGTGGTGTACAGCATAGGAGTCAAAGGTACCCTGGACAAACCTGACCTAAACTAGCCTAACCTAACGTAGCAAAACACAACGCAACGATATACCTGCACCGTCCCGGTATCCGTCTCTGGATACCGCCTGCGGTGACGGTCACAGGTGCAGCAAGAGAGACAGAGCAATCATTGCGAAACATGGCAAAACCTAACCAAACCAAACATAACCTAAGTCTAACTAACGTGAGACGACCACCATTTCCCGCCTCGCCAGGGTCGAGCAGTGCACAGTAGAGCAATGTAGAGCGCGTTGACCCTCCGAATAGCAGGGTATATCACAAAAGTCAAAGAATCCCTAACCACACCTCCATAACGTAACCAAACGAACCGTAACATAACTAAAACTGACGTCTCGAGGCTGCCATTACTGGCCGCCACAGAGCCAAGCAGAACATATTACAGCACAGTGGAGCGCAGAAATCCAACGTCTAGCACCGTATGGCTCAAAAGTCTAAGCCATCATATCCTAACTCAACCGAACGTAACATAAGCAGACATAGCTATACTCAACCTAACGTACCGATACCACATTTGCTGGCCTCGCAGGGCCATGCAGAAAATGCTAGAGCACAGCAGAGCGCTGAAATCCACGGCATTGCAGTGCACAGCACAAAAGTGAGGGATACCCTAACCTATCATCACCTAACCTAATCTATCCAAACGTAGTGTAACTCAACATGGCAGGACGAGACAAATGTTGCTGGCCTCCACATGGCCGGGCAGAATATGCTAGAGCACAGTAGAATGCAGACATCCACCGAACATCAGTGTATAGCTCAAATGTCAAGGCTACACTGTCCAAACCTGACCAAACGTAGCGTAAGCGTACGCAACCTAACTCAACATTACGATCCGCGACCACCATGTCTGGCCTCGACCTAGCCAAGCAGAATACACTAGAGCTCAGTAGAGCGCAGACATCCACTGCATTGCAGTGCAAAGCGCAATAGTGAAGGATACCCTAACCTAACCTTACCACACTTACCCTACCCAAAAGTAGTATACCTAAACATAACGTGACTTGGCAAATATCCCTGGACCCCACAGAGCCAAGCAGAACATATTAGAGCACAGCAGAAGGCAGAAATTCACCAAATACCAATGTACAGCACAAAAGTCAAGGCTATCGTATCCTAATATATACAACCTTAACTTACCCAAACGTAACACAAGAAATCTGACGCTCGGCGACCACTATTGCTAAACTGCACAGAGTCGAGCAGAACATACTAGCGGAGAGTAGAGCGCAGAAATCTATAGAATCGCAGTGTACAGCACAAAAGTCATTGCTAACCGAACCGAACACAAGTTAACATAACATAACCGAACGCAGCGTGACTATACATTACGTGCCGAGACCTCCGCATCCGGCCTCCCCTGAGACAAACAGAATGTAGTATAGAACAGTAGATCTCAGAAATCTACCAAATGACAGTGTATAGCGCGACGGTCATAGCTATCGTAACCAAACTTAACCTAACCAAACTCAACCGAACGTAACACAACTGAACGTAAAGGGCCGCGACCACTATTGCTCGCATCCCCAGAGTCCGGCGGAGTATACTAGAGCAATATAGAGGGCGGAGAAAATCCGAATAGCAGCGCATAGCACAAATGTCGAAGGAGCACCAACAAAACCTTCCTAACCTAACCGAAGCAAGCGCAAAGTAACTCAAGCTAACGAGCCGAGACAACTACTAAAGGCCGCCACGAAGACAAGTAGAACATACTAAAGCGCAACAGAGCGCAGAAATCCACCGCATTGCTGTGCATAGCACAAAAGTTAAATATGACATGACCTAACCTGTCCCTACATAACATGTCCGAGCGTAGTGTAACTAAACATGACGTGACGAAACGAATATTGCTGTCCTATGCAGGGCCAAGCGGAATGAACTAGAGCAGTGTAGTGCCAAGGAATCCACCGCATTGCAGTGCACTGCCCAAAAGTCGCAGATACCATAACATAACTTGACATTACCTAACATAAAAGAACGTAGCATAGCTAAAGGCAACATGCTGCGGCCACGGCTCGTGGTCTCCCCAGGGCCAAGTAGAGTGTAGTAGAGCGCAGTTGATCGCAGAAATCCACCGAATAACTGGTCTACCGCACGAAAGTCAATGAAATCATGACCAAACTTAACCTAACCTAACCAAACTAAACGCAACCAAACTAAGCCCAACATGCCGCCACAACTATTTCTGTCCACACCGCATAACGTGCTGCGACCACAAATGCTGGCCTGTCCAGGGCAAAGAGGATGGTAGTAGTTCAGCATATCCTGACCTAACAAGACCTAACCTAACCTACCCAAACGGAGCGTAACGAATTATGACGTGACGAGGCCGACTTTGCAGGACTATCCATCGCAATGCAGGCCATATTGGATCACATTACAGCGCAGAAATCCTCCGAACTGTGGTGTAAATCACAAAAGACAAAGTAGCCTTTCCAAACCTAACGACACGTAATTAGAGCAAACGTAGCTTAACCCAATCTAACGTGCCGAGACCACTACTACAGGCCTCCCAGAGCCAAGTATAGTATGCTATAGCACTGCGTACCGCAGAAATCATCCGCACTGCAGAAAATAGCACAAATGCCGAAGATATCCTGACAGAACCTTACCTAATCTAACCCAAACCAACGCAACATGACCCAATATGACGTGCACTACTCCTGGACTCCGCATAGCCTAGCAGAATGTAGTAGAGCACAGTAGGTCACAGAAATTCGCCGAACAGCAGTGTAAAGCACAAAAGTCAATGTAGCGTATCCTAATCTAGCCAAACGTGACAGGTCCAAACGTAGCATAACTAAGCCTAGCTTGACGTGACCACCATTGCTCGCCTCCACAGGGGCAAGATGAATGCACCAGAGCGCAGTATACCCCATAAATCCGCCGCATAGCAGTCTATAGCTCAAAAGTCAGAGTAACCCGTACCGAGCCTTCCAAACCTAACCTAACGAAACGTAACCTTACTCGATCTAACGTGCCGAAACCACTACTCCTGGCCACCACAGAGCCAAGCAGAGCATATTAGAGCACAGTAGAGCGCAAGAATCCACCGCACTGCAGTGTAAAGCATAAAAGTCAAACATACCCCAGCCTAACCTGACCTAGCTTAACATAACCAATCCTAACCTAACACAACCTAACGTGCCAAGGCCACCATTGCTGGTCTCCGCAGAGCCGAGCAGAATATGCTGGAGCACAACAAGGCGTAGAAGTGTACCGCATTGCAGCACACAGCACAAAAGTCAAAGGTATCCTGACCAAACCTAACCTAGCCTAATATAGCCAAACGTAACGTAACTCAACCAAACGCGCAGCGACCACTATTGCTGGAGCCCGCAGAATCAAACAGAACATATTAGAGGAGAGTAGAGCGCTGGTATCCATAGTGTCCCAGTGTGTAGCAGAAAAGTCTAACATATCCAATTCTAACCAAAGCAAAGTTAACGTAGCCAAACGTATCCTATCTCAACCTAACGTGCCGAGACCACTATTACTGGCTTCCCCAGAGTCAAGCAGGTCATACTAGAGCACAATAGATCGCAGATGTCCACCGCAATACAGTGTATACGACAGGAGACAGAGATACCCTAAGATAACCTAAACAAACCTAACCTAACCAAACGTAACCTAACTCAACCTGACGCGCCGCGGACACCATATCTGACCTCCCCAGATCAAAGCAGAGCATATTAGATCGCAGTAGTGCGTTGAAATTCACCGAACAGCGGTTTGCAGCACAAAAGTCAAAGTTATGCCAGCCTAAGCAAACCAAACGTAACATAACCGAACGTAACCTAACCAAAGCAAACGTTCCTAGACCATTATTGCTGACTACCACAGGGCCAATCAGAATATACCAGAGAAAAGTAGAGCGCAGAAATGCGCCGCATTGCAATGTAAAGCACAAAAGTCGATGATATACTAACCTAACCTGACCTAACCTAACCTAACCAAGCGTAGCCTAGCTCAGACTAGCGTGCCGAGACCTATACTGCTCGCATCCCCATAGCCAAGCAGAATATACCAGAGGAGAGCGCAGAGGAGAATATAGCAGAGCGCATATATCCACCGGACAGCAGTGTATAGCACAAAAGTCAAAGTCATCGCAACGGAGCTTATCCAAACCTAACCTAACCGAACGTAACCCTACTAAACCGAACGTGATACAGCAGAGCGCATATATCCACCGGACAGCAGTGTATAGCACAAAAGTCAAAGCCATCGCAACGGAGCTTATCCAAACCTAACCTAACCGAACGTAACCCTACTAAACCGAACGTGATACGACCACTATTACTAGCCTCCCCAGAGACAAGCAGATGCTAGCAGAGCGACGCTGTGCGCAGATATCGATCGAGCAGCGGTGTATAGCACAAAAGACAAAGATACAATGACCAAAGCTACCCGGAAATAGCCAAGCCACGCGTAACATAACTCATACTTGCGCGCAGAGACAACAATTGCTGTCCTCCCCGGTGCAAACCGGACGGTACTAGATCACAGAAGACCGCAGAAACTTGGCATGCAGCAGTGTATAGCACAAAAGTCAAAGCTATCCAAACCAAACCCAAACAAACGTAGCCTTACTCTTCCTAACGTGCCGAGACCTATACTGCTTCCCTCGCCAGAGCCCAGCAGAACATAGCAGAGCACAGTAGAGCGCAGGCATCCGTCGGACTGAAGTGTAAAGCACAAAAGTCGAAGATATCCTAACCGAACCGGACACAACCTGACCTAACCGAACGTAGCATGACACAACCTAACGTGACGAGAGCGCCATTGCAGGCCACCGCAGCGTCAATCAGGGCATATTAGAGCGCAGTAGAGCGCAGAAATCCACCGAATAGCAATGTATAGCACAAAAGCCGGAGGTACCCTGTCTTAACCTAACTAAATGTAACATAAGCGGATGTAACGCAGCCTAACCTAACGCGCCCCGAACGCTGCTGCTGGCTGCACGAGGGCTGCGGAGATTATGGCAGAGCAATGTGGACGGCTGAAATCGTCCGACTAGCAGTGTGTAGCGCAAAAGACAAAGACACCCTAACCAAATGTAGCAAAACCTTACCTAACCAAACGTGGCATAACTCAAGCTAACGCGCCGAGAGTGCTACTCGTGGCGCCCACACAGACAAGCTGAGAGCGATAGCGCACAGAAGAGCGTACAAGTCCACAGAACAGCAGTGTGTGGCACAAGAGTCACAGCCATTATAACCTAACACTACGCAACCTAACCTAGCCAAACGTAATGTAACTCAATCTAACGTGGCGCGACCACTACTGGTGTCCTCCCCGAAGTCCAGCGCACCAAATTGGAGCGCAGTAGAGCATAGAAATCCTCCGAATAGCGGTGTATAGCACAATAGTCGAAGCTACCATCTACTATCCTAACCAATCGTAACATTACCAAACGTAGCCCAACAAACCCTATCGTGCCTCGACCAATTTTTCTGGCCTCCCCAGAGCCGAGCAGAGTATAGTAGAGCTCCGTACGGCGCAGAAAACCGCCATATAGCAATGTATAGCACAAAATTCAATGATCCCTTAACCTAACCGGGCCAAACCTAACCTAACCCAATGTAGAATAACTAAACCTAACGTGTCGCTACCAATATTGCTGGCTTCCCCACAGACAGGCAGAATATCGTAGAGCACAGTAGAGCACAGAAGTCTATGGAATATCAGCATTGAGCACATATGTCAAAGCCACCCTAACCTAACCCAAGACAACCTAACACTACGAAATGTAAATTAACTCCGCCTAACGTGCCGCGGCCACAATTGCTAGCAACCACTGAGCAAAGCGGAGCATAATATAGGAGAGTAGAGCCCAGAATTCCGTATGGACGCAGTGTACGGCAGAAGTGTCGAAGCGACCCAAACCTAGCCCAGGCCAACATAACCAAACCAAACGTACCCTATCTCAGCCTAACGTGTCGAGACCACTATCGCTGACCTCCCCTCCGGCAAGCAGAATATACTAGACCGCAGTAGAGCGCAGAAATCCACCGCATTGCAGTGTATAGCGCAAAAGTCAATGATACCATAACCCAAAATGACGTAACCCAACCTATCAAAACGTAGTTCAACTCAACATAACGTGCCGCGACCTCTGGTAAAGGCCTCCGTGGAGAAAAGCAAAGCATATTAGAGCATATCAGAGCGCGACCATCCACCGAATAGCAGTGTATAGCACGTATGTATAAGTACACCTGACCGAGCGTAACCTAAGCTATGCAAACCAAACGTAACCTAACTCAACCTAACGGCCCGAGACTACTATTGCTGGCCTCCCGAGCGGCAAGGAGGATATGCTAGAGCGCAGCAGAGCGCAGAAATCCACAGCGTTGCAGAGTATAGCACAAAAGTCAAAAATACCCTGACCTTATAAGTCCTAGCCTAACCGACCCAAACGTAGTGTAACTCAACTTATCGTGACGAGACCGATATTGCTGGCCATCCCAGGGCCAGGCAGAGCATACTAGAACTCATTAGAGAACAGAAATCCGCCGAACACCAGTGTATAGCAAAGAAATCAGGGCAACCATCCCCAAGATGGCCAAACGTAACATATCCAAACGTAACCTATCGAAATCTAACAAGGCTAAAACACTAATGCTGGCCACCACAGAGACAAGCAGAATGTACTAGAGCAAAGTAGAGTGCAGAACTCCACCGCTTTGCGGTGAATGGCAAAAAGGACGTAAATACCCTAACTCAACATGACCTAACCTAACCCAACCAAACGTAGCATAGCACAAAATGACGTGCCGCGACCACAGTTCCTGGCCTCCTGAGAGCCAAGCAGAACGTAATAGACCGCAGTAGATCACAGAAATCCCCGGAAGAGCAGTGTAAAGCACATAAATCGAAGTAGCCTACCCTGACAATGCCAAACGTAACATAACCGAACGTAACCTAACTCAACCTAACATGACGAGAACACTATTGCTGAATATACTAGAGAACAGCAAGGCGCAGAAGCCCACCGCAATGCAGTTTATACCACAAAAGACACACATGCCCTGTCCTAACATGACCTTACCTAAAATATCAAATCGTAGTGTAACCTAATGCAACGGGACGACACCAATAGTGCGGGCCTCCCCAATGCCAAGCAGAGCATATTAGAGGACGTTAGAGCGCAGAAATGCACCGAGGAGCAGTGAACAGCACATCAGTCGAAGTTGCCTCTGCTAACCCAGCCAAACGCTGCATACCCAAACGAAACATAGAACAACCTAACATGACGAAACCGCTATTGCAGGCCTCCACAGAGACAAGCAGGATGTACTTGTGCACAGTAGAGCTCTGAAATCCATCGTATTGCAGTGAATAGCATAAAAGCCGCAGATATCCTTGCAAAACCTGGCCTAACGTAACCTAACCGTACGTAGCATAGCTCAAAGTAACGTGCCGACACCGCTGCTCCTGGCCTCAATAGAGCCGAGCAGTATGTAGTAGAGCACAGCGGGTCTCATAAATCCACGGAATAGCAGTGTAAATCGCAGAAGTCTATGAAGCCTCTCCTAACCTAGCCATACGTAACATATCCAAATGTAACACAACTCTCCCTAACATGGCGGGACCGCTGTTGCTGGCCTCCACAGGGGCAAACGTAGGGTACCAGATCACAGTAGTGCGCAGAAGCCCAAAGCATTGCAGTGAAAAGCACTGACGTTGTAGATATCCCGACCAAACTTATCCTAACCTAACCAAGCCTAACATGATATAACTCAAACTGACGTGCCTCGACCACCACTTCTCGTCTCCCAAGAGTCTAGCGGTGTATAGTAGAGCAATGTAGGGTGCGGGAGGGCACTGAATAGCAGTGTACAGCACAAAAGCCGATTATATACAAACCGTAGCTGTCATATTCTAGCATAGCAGGTCGCAGCCAAACACAAAACACGAGCTGGACCTCCATTTTTGGCCCCAGAGCATAGCAGAGCATACTTCAGCACACTAGAGCGCTCAAGTCCACCGAAGAGCAGTGTATAGCGTAAAAGTGGGTGCTTCGATGTCGCTATATATACAACCTTAACATAAAGGAACGTAACATAACTAAGCCTAACGTACCGCGACCATTATTGCTGGCCTTCCCATAGTCGAGCAAGACATATTAGTGTACAGTAGAACGCAGAAATCCATATAGCCGCAGTGTATAGCTCAACAGTCATTGCCATGCGTACCTAACACAAGTTCCCATAACCTGACCAAACGTAGCACAGCACAAAACAGCCTATCCCGGAAAAGGCTCCCGGCCTCCCCTGAGCCAGGTAGAATATAATAAAGCACAGTAGAACACAGAAACCCACCGAATAGCGGAGAATGGCACGAAAGTCGAAGCTATCATGGCCAAACTTAACCTAAACTAGCCTATGCGAACGTAACCTAAACAAACCCAACGTGCCGCGAAATCTATTGCTCGCCTCTCTAAGCCTAGTGCGCCACGGCCTCTACTTCTGGCCTCCCCAGAGAATGGCAGAGACTATTAGGTCGCAGTAAATAGCCGAAATCCACAGAATGGCAGTGTATGTCACAAATGTCAAAGCTACACTAGTCTAACCTTTCCAGATATAACATAGCATAACATAACTGAACTCAATCTAACGCGCATAGACCGTTATCGCTGACCTACCCAGAGCAAAGCAGAACATATTAGAGCACAGTACAGCGCACAAATCCACCGAAAAGCGGTGTATAGCACGGAAGTTAAAGCCGTACTATCCTAACATATCAAATCGTAACATAACCAATCGCAACATAATACGAAATGACGAGCTGCGGCCACTATTGCCGGCCGCACGAGAGCCAAGCAGTCTACAGCAGAGCCTTATAAGACTCTGAAACCGACCGAACAGTAGTTTATAGCAGAAAAGTCAGAGCTATCCCGACCCAACGCAACCAAACCTAGCCTAACCGAACGTAATATAGCTCAATCTGACTAGCCGCGGCCGCTGTTCCTGGCGTCCCCTGAAACAAGCAGAAATTGATATCGCACAGTAGAGCGCAGAAGTCCATAGATTAGCCGTGTGTACCGCAAAGAAGGAAGCTATACCGGCCTAACGCAACGCAACGTATCGTACACGGACGTACCACAACTCAACCTAACGTGCCGCGAACACTATTGCTAGCATCCAGAGTGTCTAGCTGAGTACTGAAGTGCAATGTAGAGCGCAGAAATCAACCGAAGGGCTGTGAATAGTACAAAAGTCTAAGCTACCATTTCCAAATATAACCAAACCTAATATAACTAAACGCAGCACAACTCAGCCTGCCGGAACCGGAGCACTACTGCTGGCCTGCCAGAAATTAATAGAGCACAGTAGAGCGCAGATATCCGCCGAATAGCAGTGTATAGGGCAAATGTCAAAGCCACTCTGACCAAACATATCCTAACATAAACTAACCGAACGCAACCTAACACCGCATAAACTACCGAGACCTCTGTTGCTGGCATTCCCAGTGCAAACCTGAACATACTAGAGCTCCGTAGAGCGCTGAACTCCACCGAATAACAGTGTATAGCACAAAAATCAAAGCTACCACCTGCTAACCTGACCAAACGTAATGTAACCAAACGTAACATGACCTTTGTCTACTTGCTGGGACCACTATTGCTGCCGTCGCGAGAGCCAAGCTGAACATATCAGAGGAGGGTAGAGTGCTGAAATCCAATTAATCGCAGTGCATAGCACAAGAGTCGAGGCTACGCTATCCTAACATAGCCAAACATAACACAACGGAACGTAGCTTAACACAACCTTACGTGCCAGGACCACGATTTCCTGCACCGACGGAGCCAAGCAAAATATATTAGAGCGAAGAAGAGCGCAGTAATCCACCGCATTGCCGTGTATGGCACGAAAGTGAAAGACATCCTAACCTAACCTGTCCTAACCTAACCGAAGAGAACGTATTGTGACACAACGTAAGGCACCGAGACTACTATTGCTGGCCTCCCCAGAGCCAAGCTGATCATTATAGAGTTATGCAGAGCGCAGGAATCCTCCGTATGGCGGTGTATAACACAAAAGTCGAAGCTATCCTATGCTATCGTAACGAAACCTGACATCGCCGTGCGTAACCTATCTCTGCCTAACGTGACGCTCATTGTAGCTGGCCTCCACAAACCCAAGCAGTACGTACTAGAGCGCAGTAGATCGCAGAGAGCCACATAAGAGTAGTGTACACTACGTGAGTCAAAGCTATCGAAACCTGACCCAGGCCAGCATAACGAAGCCAAACGTAGCCAAATTCAACCTAACGTGCCAAGCCAATTTTTACTGGCCCGCCCATAGTCGAACAGAGTATACTACAGCAATGTAGGGCGCAGATGTGCACCGGATAGCAGAGTATAGCACAAAAGTCAAAGCCATCATAACCAAGGTTAACACAGCCTAACCTAAGCAAAAGTAACATACCTCAACCGAACGCGCCGAGACCACTATTTCCTGTTTCCCCTGTGCTGAGCAGAATATACTAGAGCACAGTGGAGCGCTGTAATCTACCGCAATGCGGCGTATAGCACAAACGTCAAAGCTCTCCTGACGTAACCTAGCCAAACATAACACAACCAAACGTAACCTAACACAATCTAGCGGGCCTAGACCACTATTACACACCTACCCACGGCAGAGGAGAACATATTCGGGAACAGTAGGACTCTGAAATATACGGAATAGCAGATTATAACACAAAAGTCAAAGATAACCCAGAGAGAGACATAACCCAGTCTAACGTTGCCTAACAAAACGTAGCCTCACCCAACCAAACGTGCCGAGACCGCTAGTGTTGGCAACACTAGAGCAGCGCAGAGCATATGATAGCACAGAACATGACTCAACCTAACCTGCCGCGACCACTATTCCTGGCGTCCCCGCTAACAAGCAGAGAGCGTAAGCGCACAGTAGTGGGCAGTAGTCCATGCAATAGCTGCGCATAGCCCAGAGGTCAAAGATACCCTAACCTAACCAATCGTAACGCTACCAAACGTAACCGAACTAGCGAGCTGCGACCTGAAATGCTGGCATACCCAGGGCCAAGAAGATGGTAGTAGTTCACAGTAGATCGCCGATATCCACCGAAGAGCAATGTATACGACGGAAGTCGAAACAAATCGAAGATAATCCAAAATGGTGACGTAACGAAACGTAAGCTGTCTTTACTTAACCTGCCGCGACGTCTCTTGATGGCCTCTGCAGATTCGAAAAGGACATAGTGGAGGTGAGTAGCGCGCAGAAATCCGTAGAATCGCAGTATATAGTAGAAAGGTCAAAGCTATACAAGCCAGACACAGACCAACGTTACCAATCGGAACGTACCATAACTCCACATAACGTTCGCGACCACTATTGCTGGCCTCGCCATGGCCAAGCAGAATACAGAAGAGCACAGTAGGGCGCAGAAATCCACCGGATACCAGTGTATAGTACGAAAGCCAAAGCTACCCTTACCGAAACTATCGTAACCTAACGCAACAGAACGTAACTTGTGTAAACCTAACGGGCCGATACCGCTATCGCTGTCCTCCCCGGAACATAGCAGGGTATATTAGATCACAGCAGAGCGCAGGAATCCAACGAATACAGGGTATAGCACAAAAGTAATAGCCGTCGCTGACAAACCTGTGCTAACGTAACAGAGCCAATCTTATCCTAACTAAGCCTAACGTGCCTAGAACGCTATTGCTGATCACCTCAGAGCCAAGCATATTACATTGGAGCACAGTAGAGCGCAGAAGTCCGCCGCATTGCAGGGTAAAGCACAGAGGTCGAAGATATCCAAACCTAGCATGACCTAACCTAACCTAACCGAACGTAGCCTAACTCAAAACAACGTGCCGATACCGCTATTGCTCGCCTTCCCAGAGCCAAGCAGAATGAACCAGAGCACAGCAGAAGGCAAAAATCCGCCGAATAGCAGCGTGTAGCTCGAAGGTCCAGTAAATCCTAACCAAACTTTACCTAACATTACGGATCCAAGCGTAGCCTAACCGAGCATAACGTGCCGAAACCACCATTGCTGGCCTTGGCAGAGCCATGCTGAAAACATTAGAGCACAGTGCAGTGCAGGAGTCCACCGCATATTTGTGTATAACACAAAACGCAGTGCTACTGTTTCCCATCCTAAGCAATCGTAACATAACCGATCGTAACACATCTGAAACTAACGCGACGCGACTCCATTTGCTGCATTCACCAGGGCTAAGCAGAAAATACTAGAGCAAAATAGAGTGCAGGAATCCACCGAATAACAATGTACATCACGAAAGCCGAAGGTATCCAGTCACAAACTAAGCAAACGTAACCTAACCAAACGTAGACTATCCCAACCTAACCTGCCGAGATAGAAATTACTGGCCTCCCCAGGGTTTTGCAGCGTACATTAGAGCAACGCAGAGCGTAGAAATCCACCGTATAGCACACTATAGCCCAAAAGTCAAATCTACCCTCTCCTGACATGTCCAAACGTAATATAAACAATCATAACATATCTCAAATTAACGTGTCGTGACCTATATTGCTGGCCTCCCCACAGACGTGAAGAACATATTAGAGCACAGTAGAGCGCAGAAACCCGCCGAATAGCAGTGTACAGCACAAAAGCGAAAGCCAACCTTGCCTAACATAACAAATCTTATTATAACGACACGTAACATAACTCAAAATGACGAGGCGCGGCCACTGTTGCTGGTCACCGCAAATTCAGGCGAGTATAGTAGAGCACGGCAGTGTGCAGAATTCCACCTTATAACAGCACATAAAACGAAAGTCATAGCTATCCTAACCTAACGCAGCGTAACATAACGTGGAGGATCATATTCTAGCACACCCTAACCAGCCGCGACCACTGTTGCTGGCCTCCCGAGAGTCAAACAGAGTAGAGTAGATCAATGTAGTGCGCAGGAATACGCACGAGTTCAGTTTATAGCACAAGCGTCTAAGCTAACCTTCCCTAACCTAACCAAACGTAACATAACCAAGCGCAACGTAACTCAGCCTAACCAGCCGAGAGCACTACCGCTGGCCTCTCAATAGCCATGCAGAATGCACTAGAACACAGTAGGGCGCAGAAATACACCGAGGAGCAGAGTATAGCACAAAAGTCAAACATGTCCTGACATAACCTTACCATACTTAACCCAACCATCCGCAGAGCCAGGCAGAACATGCTAGAGTAACTTAGATCGCAGGAGTCCGCGGAATAGTAGTGAATACCGCAGATGTGAAAGTAGCCAATCCTAACCTAGCCTAACGTAACACGTACAAACGTTGACTAACTAAACCTAACATGAGCAGACCACAATTGCACGCCTCCGCAGGGTCATGAAGAATATACCAGAGCACAGTATGGCGCAGAAACCCACCCCGTTGCATTGAATAGTACAAGAGAACGTAGACATCCTGGCCCAACCTGACTTAACTTAACCACACCGAACGTAGCAAAACTCAAAATGACGTGCATCGACCACTGCTGCCAGCGTCCCCAGAGCCAAGCAGATTATAGCAGAGCGCCGCAGGTCACAGGAATCCAAAGGAGAGCGGTGTATAGCTCGAAGGTCAGAGCTATCCTAATCTAACCTAACCTAACCTCACAGTACCAAACGTAATCCAACTAAAACTAACTTGCCATAACCACGAATTCTCGCCTCCCCAGTGTCGAGCAGAGTATAGCGGGGCAATGCTGAGCGCAGGAATCAACCGTGTAGCAATCTACAGCGCAAAAGTCAAAGTAATCCTGACCAAACATTCCCTATCTTTCCATGCGATACGATACTTAGCAAAACTAACGTGCCGAGGCCACTATCTCTGACCTCCCCATAGTCCGGCAGGTTATGGTAAAGCAATGTAGAGCGTAGAAATCTGCCGCATAGAAGTGTATAGCACAAAAGCCTGGAATACCATACCCTCACCTGGCAAAACTTGAGCTAACCAAACGCAGCATAACTCAACATAACGAGCCGCGAGCACTGCTGCTGGCACCCCCGGAGCCAATAAAAGTATGGTAGAACAGAGTAGATCGCAGAAGTCTACCGAATAAAAGTGTATAAACAAAGAAATTCGAACCAAGCCTTACTAGCCTACCCTAAGGAAACGTAACATAACTCAACCAAACGTGGCGGGACCACTATTACTGGCCACACCACAGACAAGCAGAACGTATTAGAGCTCAGTAGAGCGCAGGAACCGGTGGATAGCGGTGTATAACACAAAAGTCTGTACTATCCCATCCTAACCCCAACATACGTAACATAACCGAACGTAGCACAACTCATCCTAACGTGCCGAGACCACCATTGCTGGCCTGCGTCGAGCCTAGCCGAATACACTAGAGCACAGCAGAGCGCAGAAATCCACTGCTTTGCAGTATATAGCACAAAGGTCAAATATTTCCGGACATAACTTGACCTCACCTTACCTACCAAAACGTAGTGTACCTCAGCATAACTAGACGAGAGCAATATTGCTGGCCTCGCTGATCCAGGCAGACCACATAAGAGCACATTAGAGCGCAGAAATCTTCCGAATATCAGTGAAGAGCACAGACGTCAAAGTAGTCTATCCTATCCTAGCCAAACGTAACACGCCCAAACGAAGCCTAACTCATGCTTACATGTCCAGACCACTACCGCTGGACTCCACAGATACAAGCAGAATGTACTAGAGCACAGTATAGCGCAGAAACCACCGGATTGCAGTGAAAGCACTAAGCCCGTGGATATGTTATCCTTACATGGCATAACCTACCATAACCGAACACAGCATAGCTCTACATTACGTGCCGCGACCACTGCTCCTGCCCTCCGCAAAGCCAATCAGAATACGGTTGGGCACAGAAGATCACAGGAACCCACGGAATAACAGTGTATAGCACGAAAGTCAAAGCTATCCTGACCAAACTTCGCCTATTCAAGCCTAACCGTACGTGACCTAACTCAACGTAGCTTGCCGCGAACACTATTGCTGGCCTTGCCAGAGACAAGCAGTATGTACTAGAGAACAGTAGTTTGCAGAAATCCACCGAAGAGCAGTGTATAACAAAAGTCGAAGGTATCCTAACATAACCTGACCTATCCTAACCTAAAGGAACGAAACGTAGCCATGCTTAACTTGCCTCGACCACTGCTCCTGGCCTCCCAGAGCAATGCATAATGTAGTAGAGCTTAGTAGGTCAAAGAGGTCCAGCTGTCATCAGCTCATAGCACGAAAGTCAAAGCTATCCTCTGCAAACTTAACCTAACCTAACCTAACAAGGCGTATCCTAACCCAAACAAAAGTGCCACGGCCACAATTGCTCGCATCCCCAGAGTCAAGCAGAGTATACTAGAGCACGGAGGAGCGCAGAAATCCACCGCAATTCAGCGCATAGCGCAAGAGCCGAACACATCCTGACCAAACTTGACCTAACCTACCCTATCCAAACATAGTGTAAGCAAACACGACGTGACGAGACTACTGCTGCCGGACACCACAGAGCCAAGCAGAATACAATAAAGCACAGTAGATCACAGGAACCCGCCTGACAGTAGTATATAGCACGGAAGTCGAGGGCACCAAGTACAAACATAACCTAACATAACCTAACAAAACTTCGCCTACCTCAACTTAACGTGCCGCGACCATTACTGTCTTCCCCCGGGCCAAGCAGAATACAGTACCGCACAGACGAGGGCAGACATACCCCGAATGAGCGTGTATAGCACGAATGTCAAAGATAACCCGACTGAGCTTGACATAACCTAACCTAAGCGAACGCAACATAGCTCAACCTAAAGTGCCGAGACCACTATCACTGCCCTCCCCAGATACAAGCAGAAAGTATTAGAACACATTACAGCGCAGAATTCCGCGTACAGCAGTGTATAGCACAAAAGTCTCAATAATCCTATCCTAACCTCACCAAACATAACGTATCGAATCGCAACCAAACTCAACCTAACAGGACTAAGCAATTATTACTGGCCTCCACAGAGACAAGCCAGATGTACTAGGGAGCAGTTGTGCGCAGAAGTACACCGCATTGCTGTGCATAGCACGAAAGTCAAACATATCCTAACAGAACATGGCATCACATAATATATCCGAACGTAGTGTTACTCAACATAAAGCGACGAGGAAAATATTGCTGGCCTCTCAGGGCCAAGCAGAGCATATTAGGGCACGCTGGTGCTCAGAAATCATTCACTGAGCAAAGCAGAATGCAGTAGAGCACAGTAGATCCCAGGAACCTGCCGGATAACAGTGTACATCGCGAAAGTTGAAGCTATCCTATGCAAACTTAACCTAACCTAACCTAACAAAACGTAACCTAACTCAACCGAACGTGGCAAGGCCACCATTGGTCACCTCCCCAGTGCCGCGCAGAGTATAATAGAGTAATGTAGAACGCAGAGGTCCACCGAAAATCAGTTTATAGCACAAAAGTTGAAGAAATCCTAACCGTGCCTTCCTACCCTAACTTAACGGAACGTAACCTTGCCCAACCTAAAGTGCCGAGACCACTGTTACTGGACACCGCTGTGCCAAGCGGAGCATATTAGAGCACATTATAACGCAGATGCCCACCGTATAGCAGTGTACAGCACAATGGGCAAAGTAAATCCTAACCAAGCCAAGCGAAACAAAACGAAATGCAACCTAACTCAACCTAACAAGGCGAGACCGCTATAGCTGGCCTCCATAAAGGCAAGCAGAATGTACTAGAGGACTGTAGTGCGCAGAAATCCCCCGCCCCTGCAGTTAATAGCACAAATGTCGAAAGTGTCCTTTCCTAACCTGACATAACCTGACATGACAGTAAGTAACATATCTCAATATATCGAGCCGAGGCCACTGTCGCTGTACTCCCCAGAGCCAAGCACAAAATGTTGGAACACCGTAGAGCGCAGAAACCCGCAGATAGGTGTGTATAGCACAAAAGGAAAAGCTATCCTGACAAAACTTATCCTGACCCAGCCAAACCGAATGTAACCTGACACAACGCAACGTGCAAAGGCAACTATTTCTGGCCTTCCCAGAGCCAAGCTGAAAGCATTAGAGCACTCTATGGCGCTCGAATTCACCTGACAGCAGACTATAGCACTAAAGTGAAACAATCCTCTCCTAACCTAACGAAACGTAACATAACGAACCGTAACCTAACTCAACCTAACGCGCCGCCACCAGTACTGCTGGCCTCCACAGAGTCAAGCGGAACACGCCAGTGGAGAGTAGAACGCAGAAATCCTTGTAATCGCTGTGTATATCAGAAAAGTCGGAGCTACCCAAGCCTAACCCAATCCAACGTGTCATAACCAAACATAGCCTGACCCAAGCTAACGCGTCGACACCGTTATTGCTGCCCTCCCCAGAGACAAGCAGAACATACTACAGCATAGTAGAGCGTAGAAGACCACCAAATAGCAGCGTACAGCGCAATGGTTAAAGCTATCCTGACCAACCATTGCCTATCCCAACCTAACCGAACGTAACCAGACTAAACGTAACGTGCCGAGACCACTATTGCAGGCGTTCCCAGAGCCAGGCTGAAAATGTTAAAGACCTGTAGGGAGCAGAAATCCACCTAATAGCAGACTGTGTCTCAAAAGACGAAGCTACCCTCTCGTAACCTAGCCAACCGTAGAATAACCAGACGTAACCTATCTCAGCCTATCGTGCCGCGACCAGTATTGCTGGCCTACACAGAGTCGAGCGGAACACATTAATGGAGAGTAGAACGCAGGAATCCATATAATCGCAGCATATACTAAAAAAGTCGCAGCTACCCAAGCTAAACCCAAACCAACGGAACATAACTAAACATAGCCTAACACAAACTAACGTGCCGAGACCTTCATTTCTGCTCTCACTAGAACCGAGCAGGCCGTACTAGAGCAGTAGAGCGCGGAAGTCCGCCTAACAGCAGGCTGTGGCACAAAGGTCAAAGCTACCCGCTCCAAACATAACCAACTGTAACATACACAAACGCAACCTAACTCAACCAAACGTGCTGAGGACGCTGTTGTTGCCCTCTCTAGAGCCAAGCTGGAAATACCAGAGCACAGCGGAGCGCAGATATCTACCGAATAACAGTTTACACCGCACAAGCTGTAGCTATTCTGACCAAACATAGCCTAACCCAGCCTACCGAACGCAATATGGCTCAGCACAACGTGCCGAGGCCACTATTGCTAGCCTTCCAAGTGCAAAGCTGAAAGCATTAGAGCACTGCAGGGCGCACGAGTCCACCTAATAGCAGAATGCAGCTCTAAAGTCATAGCTATCCTCTTCTATCCAAACCAACCGTAAAATAACCTAACGTAACATAACTCCACCTAACTTGCCGCGACCAATACTTCTGGCCTTCCCAGATTCCAGCAGACACACTATTCGAGTCTAGGGGGCAGAAATTAGTCTAATCACAGTGTATATCAGAAAAGTCAAAGTTACCCAAGCGTATCACAAACCATCCGGAAAAAGACAAATGTAGCATAACTGAACTTAACATGCCGAGGCCGCTATTGATGCTCTCCCTATTGCCAAGCAGGACATACTTGAGTGCAGCAGAGCGCAGAAATCCAACGAGTAGCAGTGCAAAGCACAAAAGTTAAAGATATCCTGGCCAAACATAGCCTGACCCAACCTTTGCGAACGTAACCTGACCCATCGTAACGTGCCGAGACCACTATTGTTGCCGTCGCCGGAGCCGAACAAGAGTTACTAGAGCACAGTACAGCTCAGAAATCGGCAGAGTAGCTCCGTACAACACAAAAGTTAAAGCTATCCTGGCCAAAGTTAGCCTGACCAGGCCAAACCGAATGTAACCTGACTCAGCATAACGTGCCGAGACCACTATTGCTGGCATTCACAGGGGCAAGCTGCAAATTTTGAAGCATTACAGGGTGCAGTAATCCTTCTAATAGCTTGCTATGGCGCTAAAGTCAAAGCTACCATCTCGTAACCTAACCAACCGTAACATAAACAAACGTATCCCAACACAACGTAACGTGCCGCGGCCACTACTGCTGGTCCACCCAGAGTAAAGCGGAACACAATAGTGGACAGTAGAGGGCAGAAACCATAGTATCGCTGTGTATGCCAGAAAAGATAAAACTACGCAAGGCTGTCCCGAACCAACGGAACATAGCCAAATATATCCTGACACAACCTAACGTGCCGAGACCGCTATTTTTGGGAACCCCGGAGACTAGCAGGACATACTAGAGCAGAGTAGAGCGCATCAATACAACGAACAGCTGTGTTCAGCTGAATTTTGAGATATCCTGCGAAAATTTGTCCTTTACCAACCTAATCGAACGTAACCTGACTCAATGTAACGTGGCGATACCAATATTGCTGGCATTCCCAGAGCCAATCTGAAGGCATTAGAGCACTGTAGGGCGCTGAAATCCCCATAACACCAGACTATAGCCCCACGGTCGACGCTATCCTCTCCTAACCTAGTCAACCATAACATAACGAAACGCAAAGTAACTCAAGCTAATGTGCCGAGACAGCTGCTTTTGCCCTTCCTAGAGCCAGGCTGGGCATACTAGAGCACAGCAGCATGCAGAAATCCACCTGATAGGGTACGGCAGAAAAGTTAAAGCGGTCCTTACCAAACTGAGCCTGACACGACCTAACTGAACGTAGCCTGACTCGTCACAACGTGCCGAGACCTCTATAGCTGGCCTACCAGAATCAAGTTGAAAGCATTAGAGCACTGAATGACGCAGGGATCCACTTAATAGCATTCTATAGCACTAAAGTCAAAGCAACCCCAGCCCTAACTATCTAACCGTAACTTAAAGGAACGTAACCAGACTCAACCTAACGTGCAGAGAGCGCTGTTGTTGCCCTTCCGAGAGCCAAGCGGAACACGTTCGTCGAGAGTTGGACTCCGAAATCCATATAATTCGCTGAGTGCATCTGAAGAGCCTAATCCACCCAAGCCCGACGGAAACCAACGGAACATAAGCCAACATAGCCTGACACAACTTAACGTGCCAAGACCGTTGTTGTTGCCATCCCCACATCCAAGCAGGTCATACAAGAGCAGAGTAGAGCGCAGAAATTCACCCAAAAGCTGTGTACAGCAAAAAATTTGTGTCTATCCGGACCAAACATAGCCAGACCAAACCTAACCGAGCCTAACCTGAAACGATGCAACGTGCAGAGGCCACTGTTGCTGGTTTTCCCAGAGCCGAGCTGAACGCGTTAGTGCACTCTACGGCGCAGGAATTCATATAACAGCAGACTACAGCTCTGAAGTCAAAGCTATCCTCTCCGAAGCTAACCAATCGTGACATAACAAAACGTAGACTAGCTCTACCTAACGCTACGCGACAACCATTGCTGGCCTCCCCACATCCAAGCAGAACACATTAGTGTAGAGTAGGACGCAGAGATCCATAGAATCGCAGTGCATATCGGAAAAGGCAGAGTTATCCAAACCTAACCCAAGCGACAGTCATAAACAAACATAGCCTAACTCAACCTAACATGTCGTGACCGCTATTGCTGCCCTCCCCAGAACCAAGCAGGTCATTCCAGAGCACGGTAGGGCCCAGAAACTAGCCCAGTGGCTGTGTACAGCACAAAAGATAATGCTGTCCCGGCAAAACTTATCCCAACCCATCATAACACAACGTAACATGACACAACATAACGTGCCCAGGCAACGCTTGCTGGCCTTGCCAGAGCCAAGCTGAAAATATTAGAGCACTGTAGGGCGCAGAAATACACTTAATAGCAGAATAGAGCTCAATAGATACAGCCATCCCATACGAACCTGGCAACCATAACATAGCAGAACGTAACATATCTAAAAGTTACGAGCCGCGACATCCATTGCTGGCAACCCCAGAGCCAAACAGAACACATTAGTGGAGGGCAAAGTGCAGAAATCCATTTAATCGTTGTGCATATCAGAAAAGTCAAAGTTACCCAAGCCAAACCCAAACCAACGGATATAACCAGACATAACCTGACACAACCTAACGTGCCGAGACCGTTATTGCTGCCCTCACCACAGCCAAGCAGGACGTACTAGCTCACAGTAGGAAGCCGAAATCCACCGAATAGCAGTACACAGCACAAAAGTCAAAGCAATCCTGACCAAGCTTATCCTGAACAAACCTAGCCGAACGAACATGACTCATCATAACGTGCCGGGACCACTATTGCCGGCCTTGCTGTGCCAAGCTGGAACCACTAGATCTTTGCAGAGCACAGCAATCCTCCTAATGGCAGACAATGGCACTAAAGTGGAAGGTATCCTCCCTTAACCAAACCAATGTTAACATAGCTAAACGAAATCTAACTCACCTTAACGTGCCGCGGCCGCTGCAGCTGGCCCCGCATAGCCAAGCAGAACATATTAGTGGAGAGTAGGCGGCAGAAATCCCTAGAATCGCAGTGTATGTCAGAAAAGAAAAAAATACCCAAATCTAACCCAAACCAACGGAACATAGCTAAGCATACCCAGACAAAACGTAACGTGCCGAGACCGCTATTTCTGCCCTCCCCAGCTCTAGGCATGAAGTTCTAGAGCAGAGTTTAGCACCGAAATCAGCCGAATAGCAGTGAACAACACAAATGTTAATGCCGCCATTACCAAGCTTAACAGAAACCAACCTAACCGAACGTAACGCGACCTATGGTAAGTTGCCGCGAACACTATTGCGGGCCTTCTCAGGGGCAAGCTGAAAACATTACTGCACTGTAGGGCGTAGAAATCCACCAAACAGCAGACTATAGCATAAGAGTCGAAGCTAACACATCCTAACCTAACGAATCGTAACATACCCAAGCGTACCATGGCACAATCGGACGCGCCGCGAACTCTATTGCTGGCCTCGCCAGAGAAAAACAGGACACACTAGTGGAGAGTAGAGTGCAGATATCCGTAGGG